>NW_028141502.1:0-34484 GCF_030444845.1 Prenolepis imparis | reverse complement strand
AAGATAGGATTAGGATGAACGGCGGACTTCGAATACTTGATTTGTTGGCTTCTACGGCCTAGATTTGTTATGTTTCCATGATTTCAACGTGCCGTATGCACTTTTGATGAAGATAGGATCAGGATGTACGCCGGATTTCGAAAACTGGAACCGCTGGCTTCTACGACGTAGGTTTGCCTAGTTCTCATGATTTCAACGTACCGCATGCACGAATGATGAAGATAGGATTAGGATGAACGGCGGATTTCGGAAACTCGATTCACTGGCTTCTGCGACCTAGGTTTGCCTCTCTCTGTCAATATCTTTGTCAGAGTTCAGCAAGAGCATCTCAAATATGGCACAATTGGAAGCAAGTTTGTTGGAGCAAGCCACAAGGGTGAATTCGGTGGAAGAATATATTGTGTGGGAGCAGCAATGTGACGAATACATCGAATCACTGGAAGAACAAAGTCGAATAAAACGACCACGATTACCGATCGGAGTTCGACAATCGCTTGTCTCCCAAATGGCGCGTCTCGAAGGGTTGAAGAATTCGGTACGCAGACGTTTTGTACATGCAGGTGCTGGAAGCAATTCGCGAGACATCGGACTCATATGGCGAGAGATTGATACGGCGTTCGAGAGCCGCATCTTGACTGGTGCGGTGATAAACAGCAATCACATTGAACCTCGTCAATTTCTAGAGGAGGCCAAAGACATTGTGATCAGATACGTGCAAAAAGTGTTGCAAAAACACACTAGTGTGAAAGTGAACACTATATTTAATGGCGAGTTCATGTCGGGCGATAAGCGTGCTAATAAAAGTATGAATACGAAAAACTTTGAAATCTTTCGCACCTCCGATTTACATGATTGGTATAAACGCCGCGTCGACCCCACACTAGCATCGCTAGAATAGTTTCAAGAACGCGATAGTGGTTGGGCATTGTCGCGAATAATCAATTTAATTGTAAATATAAACAAGTATAATCCAATGCGTGCGGGATGCCACATTAAATTACCGCGAGAAATAATGAACAAAAGAGCAGTGGTTAATGTGCAATCAAAAGACTATGCATGTTTTATTATAATGCGCGTATTATTATACTCTCCCCGTGGGACGCCATGTTAAAGCATACACAAATTACGTTCGAATTACTTACAGACGTTGACATGATAATGTTTATCGAACGGGGTATACGCGGCGGTCTGAGTCAATGTTCAAACAGATATGCACACGCTAATAACAAGTACATGCAGTCGTACGATCCATTGAAACCATCTTCGTATCTAATGTATTTCGATGTAAATAATTTGTATGGATGGGCAATGTGTCAACCATTGCCTTATGCTGATTTTCAATGGGTCGACGATGTATCTAATTTCGACACATCATATATCGCGCTCGATTCACCCACAGGCTACATCCTCGAGGTAGATTTAGAATATCCACGACATATTCACGACACGCACACTGACCTACCGTTTTGCCCGACACGCGACAAGCCGTTAGGCAAGCGGGAAGATAAGCTTCTCGCAACGCTATATGATAAGAAGCGATATGTGATACACTACCGCAACCTGCAGCAATGTACGCGTCACGGCCTTCGCGTTGCAAAAATACATCGCATATTACAATTCGCGCAATCTCCATGGCATATATTTACAATTAAATTGATTATTCGCGACAATGCCCAATCACTATCGCGTTCTTGAAACTCTCCTAGCGATGCTAGTGTGGGGTCGATAACGCGACGTTTGTGCCAATCATGTAAATCGGAGGTGCGAAAGATTTCAAAGTTTTTCGTATTGATACTTTTATTAGCACGCTTATCGCCCGACATGAACTTGCCATTAAATATAGTGTTCACTTTCACACTATTGTGTTTTTGCTGTTACGTCCGGAGCGCAGTCGCGGCGTGAAATTCGCGAGAAATAATTATCGCGGTCCACGTGCTCGGATTATCGCGCTGAACAACGTCGTATTTCGGAAAACCTTTCCGGGGATACTCACGACGAAGGGTGTTCTGCCAAGGCTACACGCAACGGTTCAATGTCTTGGGGAGTGGAGGGTGTCGCCTTAAGATTCGTACGAGGGAGTTGCAAATGTTACTCAGGAGTATGGGGATATTATCGAATATAATCCTGAAAACATTCGAGGGAATCATCGACGGAGTGGAAAATTGTAATCACGATGTTACCATCGGTGTCGATACGAAAGGTTTCTTCGCCGTTGATGTACCGTAGGTAAGCGATCTGACAACGGTAACAGTGGAGATGAAGGTCGCGAGTTACCGACAGTCGATGGAAGTTACACGCTGAGCAAAGTATTCCGGTTGGTAAGTTACCGATTACGAGCAAATGTTTGGCAATGTTCAACCATTCGTTTCGAGCAGTACCGCGTAAATGGCAGTCTACACAAAGGGCGGCATTTGTTTCTTTATTAATAAACCCGACTGATATTTGGCAGTAAGGGGTTCCCTGTTCAATCTTCTTCCTCTTCGGGAAGAGGCAAGATGTACGGGGCGGTGAGGTACTGAGGCCTTATTGGGCACATGGGTGAATTATTTAAATAAATGGAATTAAATAAATGAATAAAACGTTCGCGTTATTTTATTCGGAATTCTAGAATATTCATTGAGTGTGCTACGTTAGCTTAGTTTGCAAAAGAGAAATCGTCGAGACCCCTTTTTTTATCAAGGGTCTAAGGGTCAGTTTTATGACTCTAGGCAAAAAACAGAGTTTCACTTTTATGGCCCTTGGAAAACGCAGTTTTCCAAGAGTCTTTACGAATATTCTAGAGACCACGTGTAAAGTTATATTTCAAATTTCGTAGAAAATATTAATTTTAAATATGTTTAAACAATAATTATACACGCACGTGTTTGAAATTATTTCGATAATTTGGCTATTTGTGACGGCAAATAGTCTTATTCTTTAGTACTAGAATCTTAGCGTTGAATTTTATTATTTATTTCAATTGTTTATAATAGTTGAGACTTACCTTAGTGGATCTCTGGGGGGTGGACAGTGGTTCCCCGATGCTCTGGAATAGGCGCGTCGTAATGGGTGTGCAGATGTCCGCCCTGATTTGCAAATACCGGGTGCGACGAGGATCGTTGTCCGGGATGTCGTCTCTCGGAATACGAGGGTTCTCGATTTCGATTGGAGTCAATTGCACTGGCCACTTTCTCAGTTTAACGTCTTTATTATTAACAGCGAACGGCGCGGTTCCGTCAAATAAATTATCGTACTCTGAGTCGTTATGATAGTAGGTGCCGATGAGATTTGAATATTCACTCGATGATGCCGGATAATAGAGTCGCGCGGTTAAACGGCGAAGTTGGTTTTTCCTGCCTGCACGGCGTGTCTTAGGCATAATGATTTATAATATAAAACATTATGAATATTGCGTCACTTTTACAATAAGTCGACGTGCGGCGGTCCTCACTGTCGGTTATTGTTCCAGTGCGTAACTACGAGCGGTTCGTCCTCTCGAAGTAGTCAGAACAGAATTCAGAAATTATAAGAAAAGTGAAATCGTGCGGCAGCGACGAGCGGTTCGTCCTCTCTAAGTCGCAGCTTGGATTACACTAAGAAAATTATTTATATAATAGATTTTCACTACACGTGCAGATTGGAAGAACTCGTTTTAGAATATTTTAGAAATACTAAAATCGTAATATTAGAATAGTAATAATATTAAAGCAAAATATTATATTGGAAACGCGTGAAATTGGAATTGGAATTGTTTAAAATAAATGTGGAGAATTATTATAAATGAAACACACACTTTTATTCTAAATTAACACTGCACGATACAAAGTTAACTAAAGTTAAAGTTTTAATACTAGAGTTAGGACTTATAATATTAGAGTTAGAATGTTAGAATTGAATTAGATTTAGAATTAGGAGAGCGTTCAAGGTATGACTGCTCTAGTCGGAGTCGCGATGTGATCTGCCGGATTTTGGGACCGCTCTGAGGTCCTTCGTTTTCGGTGGCTCGGCGCTGCGGCGGCCCGAGAGTGGGAGACGCTCGGTGTGGCGGGGGCGTTTCCCCGTAGTGGAAAGTTCCTAGACGTTACGCAGCGCCTCTCCTAGTCACTAGGCTGAGTTAGGCATCATGGCCGGCACTGGCGCGCTTTTCAAACAGCGCTTAGAGGACTTAGAATTTATTTCATGTGAAAGTAAAAATTTTATGTGACCGGACGTGACACCTCCCCCCTTAAGAGAAAATGTTGGACCATGTTCCAATGCTCCTCTGGCAATCGTGTTGAGCATAGAGGGCTTTTCCATGGGAAACATGATATGATCGCGGAGGCGATCAAGGTCCTCGCTGGTGTAGATGCCGCTAGAGGCGAGTGAGTCGGGACTCACGTATTTCCATGATGGTTTGGTTAGCGGTTTGATCGTTGACGGTGCCATTGATTCCACGAGTTTTGGCGTCAGTCGATACCAGGTGCTGCGGATTTGATACAACGCTGGTAGAAGTCCGTTGCAGTCCCTGAGTGTTCCAGATTTTGTGATTGTATTTTTGATCTGGGTAATAGGAAAAGGGATTTATTCTGGTGGGTGACGGGAAGCTCGTTGTAGCAATTGTACGTAGACCTCTTCCTTCTTTGGCTCGATGTCGTCGACTTTGCATTCTTCTATGTCCAATAGGGAGAGCGTAGTGATATTTAAACCGCGGCCACCGCAATCATAGCCTATTAGCCCGTTTGAGGCTGAGGCTAACAGTACGGTTATAGCTAAGATGGTTACGTATGTCTTCATTCTACTGGGGTTTGTCGACTACTGGCCGGTCCTCCGCTGGGGCATCCAAGATATAGTCGTCTGGTTCGGAGTGGGGGTCTTCCTCGGTGGGTGCCCGATGCGGCGAGGCTTTTAATTTATCCTCGTGTACAATTCTTGTTTTAGTTCTACTTATAGCTAACTTAACATTATGATTTCCTAAAAGATTAATTATTTTATAAGGACCCGTGTATTGGTCGCCCAATTTTCCTTTGCTCGGTTCTTTCAACAAATATACATAGTCTCCTGCTCTGAATTGTCGAGTATTAACTCTACGGTCATAATAAATTTTTGATCTTTGTTTAGCGGCAATTAGGTTTTCGCGGGCGATAGCCTGAATGTCTGTTAATTTGTTAAAAAGAGTTGTGAGATAGTTAGCATAGCTTTCGTCCGCGACGTCGGCGACGTCAGGATTGCTGGAAGGTGCCCTGGCTATCCTCCCGAAGACTAACTCGTGAGGGGTGTATCGCGTCCCCTCATGTACGCTCGTATTATAGGAGAATGATGCTAATTTTAGGTATATGTATATCCCACTCGTTATTTTTATCTACGTACTGTTTTAGGTATTCCCACAAAACGTGGTGGGAGCGCTCTATTGAGCCATTAGATTGCGGCCTATAGGCCGTAGTTTTAAAGAGTTTAATTCTAAATTTCTTCGCTATATTACGCATTAGGCTATTTAGAAAATGCGATCCCTGGTCCGTTAATATAGCTTTCGGTGCTCCGAAAACGCATATTAATTCATTCGTGAATGCGTCTGCTACATTAATCGCGTTTGCAAAGGGATCGTTAAAGAATACTTAGTTAGGAGGTCTTGTACAGTGAGTATATACATGTTGTTAGTTCGCGTAACGGGTAATGGACCCATGATGTCCATCGAGACCTTGTCGAAGGCCGCGTCAGGTGTATCTGTCAATATCATGGGTTGTCTGGTTTTTACGCGGACCAGTTTCTTTAGTTGGCAAGGGCGGCAATTTTTGATGAACGTTTGGATATCGGTTTTCACGCCGTTCCATTGGTAGCGCTTTTTCATACGTTGGTATGTTTTGGAAATACCTTTATGGCCGCCAATCGCCGAGTTGTGGTTTTCGACAATAATATTTTCTCTCTCGTCCTCCGGTGGGACGGAGATTTCATTCCTACAAATAAATATTTTTACATTGGTTTCGCTTAAGACGCGCGTTAGCAATGAGTATACGATATCCCAAGGGACATTATCGATGTCGCCTCTGATTATCGAGATAGACGACAGCTCCGTTTCCCTGACGACGTCTAAAAGCGATCGAAATGATTCTTTTAGTATCTCTCTTTCCGTAGCTCCCGATTCGCGTTCTTCAATGACAAGCGATATAATTTGGCCATTTCCGTCGCAGTTTATTCTTGCCCTGGATAGAGCTGCTCCTCTAATCATAGGCAAGGATTTACTTTCTCGGAGTATGTGAGCTCCGCGGTCGACTGGTACGCCTTGTTGTGTGACGAAGATAACAAGGTTATCTTTTCGCGTAGAGAAGTTATCTGGAATAGGTACCACTTGTGGTCCCATTCTAGTTCCTTGGACGAATGGTTCGTTTATGTTGTCGAAAATCGGGGCGTTGTCGCTAAGGTCGGAACTGTTGTCGTTCTCGGTCTCGCTTGTTTCACCCGATTCGTCATTAGCTTCGGTTTCGCTAGAAGATCGCGGGTTCGGCGGATCATCTATATTATCGTTTTCCGCTCGTTGCGGGGTTTCCTCGGTTTCTCGAGGCGCTTCTTCGGTTTTCTTTCTTTTAGCATTGAATAATGACTCTTCTGAGCTGGAGAGCTCTCGAGTCTGTTCGAGGGGTAGAATTTGTTCTATTTCGTTTAGCTAAAGAGTTAGATGGAATAGGGTTTCTGGAGAGTGCGTCGGCGTTATCGTTAATTTTACCTGGCTTATACACTACGTTATATTCGTATTCCGCGAGTTTAAGGCGCCATCGGATGAGTCGTGAGGTGGGATCTGTTACGGAGTGCATCCATACCAGCGGTCTGTGATCCGTGACTAGCGTGAACTCCGTCCATTGTAACGTGGTCGTCACGACGCGCGTCCGCCCCAGTCTAATCGCGGAAGCTTCTCCTTCCATCTGTCAACCGCGCGCTGCCGGGCCCTCGCCCTCTCCACTTCCGCCGCTCTTTGTGTCAGGGCCAGTCCCCGCTCGCGGAGGTCCCTCTTCTGATTGTACAGTTCTTTGTACACCTCCGCTAGCAGAGACCATGGTATCGATCCTGACACCACACACGCTGCTTCTACGGGGACGGTGCGATAGGCTCGGACAAGCCTGACAGCCAGCTGCCGCTGCAATTCATGCAGCGACTTTACGCTGGCGACTGTCAGGCTGCCCGACCACACCGGAGCCCCGTAGAGCGCAATGGACCCGACCACCCCCATGTAGAGGCGGCGGGTCCTCTCCTGGGCCCCCCGATGTTGGGCAGCAGTCGGCCAATACTGTTGACCGCCGCCCTAATTCGAGGGGCCAAGCGACGAAAGTGATCCTTCCAGTCCCAACGGCTATCAAGTGTTAGTCCCAGATATTTCATCTGGGGCTTTACTTCCATTCGGACCCCTTCTACCGAGATATGGGACCAGGGTGGCCCTCCCCTTCGTTCCCCGGAGAAGAACATGATCTCTGTTTTTTGGAGGGCCACCCTTAGTCCCAATGCGCGAATCCGGCGAACGACGAGAGTCACCCCCGCGCGCGATCTGCGTGCGGCTTCGTCCCAATTATCCCCACGGGCCAGCACCAGCGTGTCATCGGCATAACACACCAGGTGCAGGCCCGCGAGGAGGGCGCCCCGCAGCACCCAGTTGTATCCAAGGTTCCACAGGATTGGTCCAAGGACCGAACCCTGCGGAACCCCACAGTATACTTCCCTTGTGTGCAGCTGTTTGTACCGTCCCCTGTATGTGATGCACCTATCACTAAGATAGTTTCCGATCACCTCCTGAATATAAAGAGGCACTTCGTGATAGCGAAGCGCCTCTCGTATATATCTCCAGGGCAACGTGTTGAAGGCGTTCGATATATCAAGGCTCGTCGCCAACAACACGTCGCCCCGGCGGACCGCCTCATCCGAGAAGGCCTTCACGCGCAGTACCGCATCTATCGTAGATCGACCTTCTCGGAATCCGTACTGACAGTCCGCCAGATCGGGCCCTACCCGCGACAGGTGCAGTCTGAGGCGGGCCGCAATAATACGCTCAAAGAGCTTGCCCGCCTCGTCCAACAAACAGATGGGACGGTACGCCGCGGGAGAGTCCGCGGGGCGCCCCTCTTTTCTTAGCAGAACGAGTCCCGCCTCCTTTCATATGCGGGGGAAACGTCCCGTTTTGAGGCAGTTGTCAAACAACTGCCTCATCCGGCCTCCGAGAGCGCTCAGCGCGATGGGATCCCAGGCCTTTCCTGGGATCCCATCAGGCCCCGGGGCGGTATTTTTTGCCCGAAGCCTGCGGATTACCCAGGTGAGCTCCTCCCCCGTTATTTGCAAGTCCTCGGTCCAGTTAGTTTGGACCTCAGGACCTGCTGGTCCTTCCCCACCCTCCTCTCCGCTGTCACAGGGGAAGAGAGTGGAGACGACCTCCTCCAAGAATCGAGGGTGGAGACCCTCCGTGATCGGCGGACCCCCTGATCGCAGTTTCTTTCTAACGATCAGATAAGGGCGCCCCCACGGGTCCCTATCAAGGGTCTGCAGGAGCTCGTCCCATGCCTGAGCTTTCGCCTCCTTGATGGCTCGCTGAAGGGATTTCTTTGCAGTTTGATATCCCTCCAACAGCTCGGCCGCCTCTGCTTCTTCATGGCGCCTGCGACGACAACGGGTGTACCTGCGGCTTGTCCGGATACATATGGCTCGGAGCCTCGCTATATCCGCGGACCACCAGTACACTCTCCTCCTTTTATTGTCGGCCTGGCACCGCGGCATGGCCGTATCACATATATCGGTCATGGCCGCTCGAAACCAGGCCGCCTCTTCATCCACGTCACAGGCACCAGGCGCGGGAGTTTCCTCCATCGCCTTTGCAATAGCGGCCACCCTCAAGGCGTCCCTGTCGAGATGCTTGAGCGCCCATCGGGGGGGCAGTGGTCTACCCCCGCCTGGAGAGCGCGGCTGACTGCCCAAGGAGGGGTCCGAGACCTCCATCCGTATGTATCTGTGATCAGAGAGGGTCTCAGACCCCCCCATCACACGCCAGCCGGTCACCATGCGCGCAGCTCTGGGAGATCCCCATGTCACATCGACAATTGATCCCCCGTTCTGCCGCACACAGGTGTGAGTCGATCCTTTGTTTAAGACTAAGAGATCGAGCTCCGCCCCCCATTCACCAAGGACATCGCCCCTTGCATTGGTCACGGGAGAACCCCACTCGCCAGATTTGACATTGAGGTCCCCCATGACCAATACCAAGCCGGGCAGGAAACGGTTAATCTTCGCCCCCACCCGTCCCAGATATGCCTCGAATTGGGCAAGGTCCCTGTTTGGCGAGAAGTAGACCCCCACCACGACGATCTCCCCCCATTTTGCGATCACATATCCCTCACCGCTCCCCTCAATGGAGAGCGGGAGGGAATTTGACCCCCTGTCCCCAATAATGGCGACGGAGCCCACTGTGTCCCCTAACCAATTTGTTCTTGGGAGGACCTGATATGGCTCCGCCACCACCGCCAAGTCAATATTCCACTCCGCCATGTGCTGCAATAATAGGTCCTGCGCCCTGGCGGAGTGATTAATATTTGTTTGGAGAAGGCGGCTATTGTGCAACATTTATGTTTGCACAGCCGCCTCCTCCTGGCAATTCTCCCTAGGGGCCACTTGGGCCGCATCCTTGGGGGGGAGGGGAGTTGTCTCTCCTTCTTCTTTCTCCTTCCCCTTATCTTTGCTTAACTCTTTTGAGTTTTTGACCCCCCCTTTCTTTCCGGCACGGGAGTAGGAGCATCCCCCTCCCCCGTACAGGTGATCAGCCTTGCGCCCATTGTCACGGCAGAACGGGCAGCAAGGCCGGTCTGTGCAGCCGGCAGCTGTATGGCCGGGCTTTCCGCAGCGGTAACATAGTCCGCTGCGGTCCACCTCGGCCGTACACGTGGCCCTGGTGTGGCCCGCTCCCATGCATCTGTAGCACTGCAGTGGACGAGCCGCCAGGGCTTCTACTCTTGCCGTGATCCATCCTATTTGTATTGGACCCGAGCGCAGGATCTTGCTGGCTGCAAGAGCCGGGCATTGCACCCAGCAACTCCCCAGATCGCCCCTAGGGGATCTGGTGATTTTACCCACCTTGATGTTCCCCTCAGGACAGGCCCCCAGTTGAGGCCAAGGCCTCGACTATTCCCTCTGGGGATGCCGAGTCGTCTAGGCCAAAAACCCTGAGCTCGGCCATCTTTACGGGTACGGAGACCCTCACTCCTTTCGGCTCCAGAGCCGCCCTGAGGGTCTCCGCAAGTTTCTGCGCTTTGTCTGCGCTCCCCTCTCCTACTACTTCGTAGAGGATGCCGCCAGTAGCAGCCCTTCTCGGCTTGAGAGTGGGGATCCCGAAGTCCTTGAGACGAACATCTTTTTGGACCCCCGCTACAAGCTCCCCGAGTTGCCTATTAACAGGTTGCCCGGCGGAATCCGTCACCTCCATAGCGTCCCCCCCCTGAACGGCCATACTAATCAGTATAGCCGCTCTCTTGGGGGGTGGACTTTGGTTTTCTTCTTCGCCTGAGGCTGAGGGGTATCCCCAGCCTTCAGGCGCACTGCTTCCTCTTTATTAGGAGTCCCCTTCTTCTTCTCGGCGTTGCCCCCTTTAGGCAAACTTCCTTTTGGGGGCTGCGCCTTTTCTACGGAAGGCTTATTGGCCTTCCTTTTGCTCCTCCTTGATTCCACTTTGGTGAAGCTGCCCTTTTCCACAGCTATCTTAGTCTGCTGCGGTGTGTCGGACTTCCTTAGTGGAGCTGCTGGGGCTTTGGAAGGCTACGCTGTCGCAGCGCCCTTAGCTTTTTTCCGCCCCTCTCGGGATGTGGAAGTTTTAGAGGGATTAGCCCTCTCGAGCATCTCCTCCCGGACCCTCCCCCCGGACTTCAACGCTGCTGCGTATGATGTCGGGGGGGCGGCCCCAGGCGGTTCCCTCTTTTTAGAGAAGGAATTCCCGAGCTCGGGGCGGAAGTCTTTATCCGCCGGAAGCCTCTCCTCGACCACCGCCAAACGGGCCGAGACCATCTCCATAATCCGTTTAGAGATGTTGGCCTCCATGGCGATGAAATTGGGATTTCCCCCCAGGGTGGTGGTGGGGGGCTTACTACCTCCCTCCCCTATCCTCATAGCAGCTCCTTCTCCCTTTCGGGAAGACTGGGTGGAGATTTCCATGGGGGAGGGGGTACAGGCAAGGAAAGCCTCCCTTCGTTGAAGGGAAGCGATTTCTCCCCTCAGTACCTGGACCTCCCCTAAGATTTTTTCCATATTTTGCCTCGTTAAGGCTAGTTCCTCCTTAAGCCTGTTATTTTCTTCTAACAGCCTCCTAGACTCGCCGCTTTGTGTCCGGCGGCATAATTCCATCACTGCCGAGGTAAAAACCTCGGCAGTTTCCCTGAGAGTTTTACGAGAGGTACCCTTGTAGCCTTTCGTAAAAGTGGATATTTTCTTAATCGCCCCCACACTCTTCATTGTCTCTGCAACGATCTCTGTGGCAGTGAGATCCCTGAGCCCGCGTTGGTCCTCCATCCTCTCCTCAGAGGGGCATCCCAGAAGGACCTGCATGGAGCGGGTGCTACACCCCTCCAGCCAATTTTCTCTAAGCTCTCTATCCGCTTGGAGGTAGGTATCTTCTTCCTCCTCCTTCTTCATTTGGCGGCGAACTGCTTGCACGCCGATTTTCAGCCCTGTGCTATAAGGCATTCCCTTCCTTATTTTTTGGACGTCATCGGGAGTAGTCCCCATGATGTCCATTTCCTCCTGCTCCGAACCAGAGTTGAGGGAGGACCTATCTCTACTCCGGTTCTCCTCCGCATCCCCCTCATCGTCGCTATTTAACGCCGCAGACAAAGGGGTCAAGGATGTCCCTAACGTCCTCTTCTTTGAATAGCCTTCCGTCCTTACGTTCTTCCGGCGTTTGTCCCTCATGAGTCTCTCCCGCTTTTTATAGTCTGTTGGAGGGACAAACGTTCCCCCAACAGCCTCCTCTGTTCCCATTTGCACGCGGTCCAGAACCACTCTGGGAGAAGCATCCCCTATAAGACTCCTGACCCGTTCCTGAGTCAAGGCCCCCTCAGTTGTAGTGGAGACAGGGGTGTTGGGAGCCGAGCTTGCTCCGTTCCTCGTCGCCCTCCTGTTCTCTCCTTCTTCTCCGTTCTCCCCCGCTGTAAACGAGGGGTTACTGCCCGTATTTATTTTTTTTGTTGTAATTAGATCCGTCATTTTTAGTTAATCCCACTACCCCCAGCGGCTCGGTGGGCCGGCGTATCTCCCACCGACCGACGAAGTGCCCGAAACGTGACCGGCACACTCCGCCGGCCGGGCCCGATGGACTCACCGGGAGCCCACCTATGCCGAAACCAGAGGGGATAAAGACCCCCCCTGGCCCGGCTCCAGCCCCTTACTCCCCCGTGTGAAGCTTTGACACCGCACACGGGTTTTTCGGGGGTCCCGCGCCTCCGACAGCGCGGGCACCGCTGGGGTGGCGCCACCCAGGGGGCCCCACGGACGGTTGGGGTGAGGACGCCGCTCCCCGTCCACACCTTGCCCGCCGTGGCGACCAGCACGTCCCCCCGCCGGGAATCACGTCCAGCGGAAGGGACTACGCCTCTCCTGACCGGCCGGTTCGGAAGGGGAAACGGTCCCGACCGGCCAGGAGTACCTGCTCTCGCCGCCGAGCCCTGCCTCGGAATAAGTCCGAGCGGCCTCGGCGGCAGGTCCGCGTGGCACCCTCCGGGCTATGCCCCTTGGGTAACCCCTCCGGGCAAAGCCCCTCGGGTAACCGCGCGTGACCTCCGCGCCGCGCCCGACCCGAGCTCGGAATACGTCCGAGTGGCCCAGGCTCGGCTACCCCCCAGGGACGCTGGGACGGAGACCCAGGCTACCCAGCCTGGGAACTCCCAACCAGCACCCTGGGGTACTTCTTGTCGCCGGGCCCCGCTTCGGAATACGTCCGAGCGGCCCCGGCGACTGACCGCTGTGATCCCCTCCGGGCGCCGCCCCTCGGGTTAAACCCTCCGGGCAAGGCTCCTCGGGTGATCACAGCTGGTCCCCTCCCCCGCGGCCCAAGCCGCATGAAATCCCCACCCCGAGACCCCGGGGGGAATACCCCCGGGAGAAAAACCCCCGAAAACACCCCCCCGGGAAAACAGAGCAAGAACCCCGCGGCCCGGGCCGCAAAATGCATGGCGGTAGGGCAAGCGCCGAAGCGCCGTGCAATGCCCTCTCCTAACGGTGCCATGCCACCGGGCGTTTGTATTCAAGGTCGCCATCCTCTACCACATACGAGCCGAAGCTCTGTAGGGGAAGTGGGCCCCCTCCTCCCAAAGGGAGGGCTCCCCGGGACTGGGGAAAACTCCCAGACTCGGGGAGTTGATGTACCCGACGTTACTCGGGTACGGGATGCTGTTAGCACCCCTTGCAAGACTATCCTCTTGCAAGGGGTGAGCCCTCTCGCCACGGCAAGGCCGCATCCCACGAGAGAGATATAGGCTAAACCTTTTTTTTTTTTTTTTTTGATTCGTAGTGGAAATCCTCATGGATACCCCCGCCTCCGGGTAGAGGACGGGTGGTTATGTGGGACTCCTTGCCCCCCTTGGCCGATCCACGTATGGATCGGTCAGGGGGCGCAAGACCTACCCACTAAAACCACTACGGATACCTTCTCGGACGTTAATGGGGGACGGCCAGGATGCTGGAATCCCATGCCGTCTGGCCGCCCCCCCGCCTTTATCCCTCCTAAGGAAAGTGCCGCAGAAGGCGACACTTTCCCCCCGTAAGCGCGGGTTCTCGCGGTTGCGGCGCAGGGCGGTATCAACCCCACGCCGCGCCCTCCCATAAGTTTGGGGGGCGGGGTCACGGCTCGAGTGTGCCCGCTCGGAGCCCTGGGACCTAAACGTCCCCAGCCCCCACCCGCAGACCTCATCCCGCGTCATAGTGTGACGCGGGTATGTGTTGGGCGGACCCTCCCCGATCCCCGCCACCACAGACGAGCAAGCTCGCCGATGGCGGGGAAAGAGAGGGCCCTCCCCCGTCCTCCGCGCTTTCATCACCTATTCTCCTCCTTTTTCTGAGGGCGTACCCCCCCCGATCCCCGCCGCCACAAGTGGGCAAGCCCAGCAACGGCGGGGATGGAGGGGGCACGCCCCCCTTCTCCTCGCTACTCCTTCTTCTTACACTGGGGGCGCGCCACCCCCCGATTCCCGCCACCACAAACGAGCAAGCTCGCCGATGGCGGGAAAAGAGGGGGCCCGTCCCCGTCTTCCATCTCCTCCTGTTCATCCTTCTCTTCTTCTTCTTCTGAGGGCCAGGTATTTCTCCCGGCCCTTTCCCTCTCTCTTTCCGCTTCCTCCTTCGAGTACTCTCGCAGAAGGAGGAAAAAGCTCCCCACCTTTCTTTCGCACCGACTATTGCGGATACTACCATTGGCAGGGACAGGTCGCGCCCCACTGCGGCCACCAGGTCAGCCCTCTCGCCCACCCACGCAGGACAATCCGCGAGGGTGTGCTGGGCGTCATCCCTTGGATGGTCGCAGTGGTGGCAGCTTGTTGTCCTCTCCCTGCCTATGCGACCCAGATACTCACCGAAGCATCCATGCCCGGTGAGCACCTGGGTCATCCTGTACGTGACACCCCCATGTTCCCTGCCGAGCCACTGGTTCAGGCAGGGAAGGACAGCCTCGACGGTCCTGCGGCCCGGCAGCCTCGGGTCTTGGAGGCGGCCGGTCCATCTCTCTATCAGGACCCGTCGCTGTTGGACTCTTATGGCACAACGAGTACGGTCCGTTATGACAATCCCCTCCATTTGTAGCCCGCGTGTACACCTATAAACTTCGGCATACATGCGGGCTAACAAGTCTGCAGGGGGTACTCCAGAGAGCACCCCCACTGCTACACCGCTTACTGTACGGTAGCCCCGACAGATTCTACACGCCACCCGCCTCTGGACTCTGAGGATCGAGTCCCTCAGTTTGCGGGTGGCGCACACCTTCTCCGCCCATACCGGGGCCCCGTACAGCAGCATTGAATGGACCGTACTCGCGTATAATCGACGAACACTCCCACCCGGTCCCCCGAGGTTTGGAAGTAGACGACATAGCGCCATCGCTGTTTTTTCCACCCTCGGGGTCAATTGGCGGAAGTGCTCGCCAAAAGTCCAACGGCTGTCCAGGTGGAGACCCAGGTACTTGATATGGGTCCCCACCTTTATGGGGGTGCCTTCCACCACGAGAGAGAACCTAACCTAATCTTTTTTTTTTTTTTTTTTTTCGTGTGGAAATGCGCGACCGCATACCCTCACACCTCGGGGGAGGTGAGAGGGTTATGTGGGGCTGGGATCAACGCCCACCGGGACTCAAATGCGTCCCGGGGACTCCCCCGACCCACTAAAACCACACGGTGGCCCTCTGAGCGCTTGTGCAGCGGCCCCGGGAATCGCTTTCGCATACGCCGGAGTCGCTGCACGCTGAGCTTGCGCTCCAAACCTTGATAAAAGGACCGGGTTTTACCCCGGTCCTGGAAGGAAGAGAATGGGGCCACCCATTCTCTTCCCCCTCGTGAGAGCCCGCGTGCAGTGGATCTCCGAAGCCCCCGCTCCAAAGATCCTGCGAGCCCTCCGCCCCCCCGTGTCACGGCTCCCTCCGCCCCCGGAGGGGGTTAGGATTCGGCCGTGACACGGGGGGGGCACCTCTCGGAAGACCCCCTCGAGAGAGGGAGTATCCCTAAGCGGGAGGGAGGGGCCCGTGAACCTCGTCCCGTGGGGCGAGGATCGTGTCCCCTCCATTCCGCCTCTCTTTTGGTTTTCTTCCGGGGATCGGGCTCCCTCCGCCCCCAGAGGGGGTTGGGATTCGGCCACGGTCCCCGAGAGAACCTCCTCGCGAGGGGAAGAGCCGTCCCCCTAGAGGAACGACTCTCCCCCCCCTCCGAGGCGGGATCTGGGGAACACTGTTCTCCCGATCCCGCCTTCTTCGCACAACTCCTTCCCGCTATCCTCTCGCCGCGGCGAATCTCCTTCTCCGGACGCCAGCCCTCTTGCGACGCATCGGGTCGGCGTCCGGGTCTTCCTCTCTCTCCCTTTCCGCCACCTCCTTCCGCGTTAGGACGTCCTCGTAGAAGGAGGCGACGGCGCTCCACTTTTCTTTGCTCCACTTTTCTCCAGCATGGCCTTGACCATGCTGGAGAGCTGCAAATCTCCCCCTATTGCATCGGTCAGGGCACGGCGCTGTTCCGCCCATGCTGGGCAGAATTCCACTGTGTGTTGCGCCGTGTCCCTGACCTCCGTACAGTGGTGGCACTTCGTCGTTGGCTCCCTCCGCGCCTTACTCACGAAGCACCCGTGCCCGGTGAGCACCTGCACAACCCTATAAGAGAGTCCGAAATCTCTCGACAGCCAATCCGATAGAACCGGCTGAATTGCTTGGACAGCGCGCAGACCGGCCCTCGGTCGGAGTAGTTCCTCCGACCATCGTTCCACTGCGCGCTGTCTTGCCCTTTGCCGGGCCACTTCTGCCGCTTTCGGTGTCAGGGCCAGGCCCCGCTGGCGAAGGTCCCTCCTCTGCTCGTACAGTTCCTTGTACACCTCCGCCAGCAGGGTCCAGGGTATCGACCCCGACACCAGGCATGCCGCTTCCACGGGGACCGTGCGATAACCGCGGACGATTCTGATGGCCAGCCTTCGCTGCAGACCTAGCAGCAGTCTTTGACTGGGTACCATCAGGTCGCCCGCCCACACAGGTGCCCCGTAGAGCGCCATGGATCCGATCGCCCCCATGTAGAGGCGACGGATCTTCTCCCTCGGCCCCCCGATGTTGGGCAGCAAGCAACCAATACTGTTGACCGCTGCCCTTATCCGGGGGGCTAAGCGACAGAAGTGTTCCCGCCAGTTCCATCGGCTGTCGAGCGTGAGTCCCAAATATTTCAAATGGGGCTTCACCTCCATTCGGACTCCCTCTACCTCTATATGGGACCGAGGTGGTCCCCTCCTTGGACCGTTGAAGTGAATAACTTCGGTCTTTTGGAGGGCCACCTTCAGTCCCAAAGCGCGGATCCGTCCAACAACGAGTGCCAGACCCACCGATGCAAGTCGGCGGGCCCCCTCCCAATTGTCGCCCCGGGCAAGCACCAGCGTATCGTCAGCGTAACACACTAGGTGCATGCCCGGGAGAAGTTCGCCCCGCAACACCCAATCGTATCCGAGGTTCCACAGGAGTGGTCCTAAGACCGACCCCTGCGGAACCCCCCGACTCATCCTCCTGCGATGCGGCGTTTGGTACCGCCCCGTGTAGGATATCCACCTATCGCTGAAGTAGTCCCCGACCACATCCTGAATGTACCGAGGCACCCGGTGGTACCGGAGTGCCTCGCGGATGCATTCCCAGGGCAGCGTGTTGAACGCGTTCGAGATATCTAAACTCGTCCCGATCAACACGCCGCCCCTTGCCGTTGCTTCATCCGAGAGGGCCTTGACGCGCATAATAGCGTCGATCGTCGATCTGCCCTCTCGGAATCCGTATTGGCATTCCGCCAGGTCGGGTCCTACCCGCGATAGGTGGTCCCTGAGGCGGGCAGCTACTATTCTTTCGAATAGCTTGCCCGCCTCATCCAATAAGCAAATGGGGCGGTACGCCGCAGGTGAGTCTACGGGGCGCCCCTCTTTCCTAAGGAGAACCAGTTTGGCCTCCTTCCAAATATTGGGAAACCGTCCCGTCTTGAGGCAACTGTCAAACAACTGTCTCAGACGGCCCCCGAGGACGCCTAGGGCCATGGCCCAGGCCTTGCCCGGTATTCCGTCCGGCCCCGGAGCAGTGTTCTTAGCCCGGAGCCGCTTAACCGCTTGGACGAGCTCCTTCCCGGTGACCCTTAGGTCCTCCGTCCATTGATTTTGGACTATTGGACCCAAGGGTCTGTCCCCGCCCTCTTCCTCCGCGTCCGGAGGAAAGAGAGTGGTGACCACCTCCTCTAACACGTCGGGTTGGAGACCCTCTGTGATCGGGGGTCCACCGGACTGCAGCTTCTTCCTTACAATCCGGTATGGACGCCCCCACGGATCCTTATTGAGGGTTTCCAGGAGCTCGTCCCAGGCCCGGGCCTTGGCCTCCTTAATGGCTCGTTGGAGGGATCTCTTCGCCTCTTTATATACCTCCAACAATTCGGCCGCCTCGTCAGCAGTGTGACGCCTGCGTCGACAGTGGGTGTACCGGTGTCTCGAACGGATACACGTCGCGCGTAGTCGCGATACTTCCTGAGACCACCAGTACACTCCCCTCTTCTTATGATTGGCCTGGCTCCTCGGCATGGCGGAATCGCAAATCTCCGTCATTGCCGATCGGAACCAGGCCGCCTCCTCGTTTGCGTCGCAGGCGTCAGGCGCGGGAGGTTCTTCCCACGCCTTGGCTGTGGCGGCCGCCATTAAGGCGTCCTCATCAAGGCGCTTGAGCGCCCATTGGGGTGGCAGAGGTGCACCGCGTCTTTCCTCTCGGGGGCGTGGCCGGCGTCCTAAGGAGGGGTCAGAGACCTCCATCCTTATATTTCTATGATCCGATAGGGTCTCCGACCCCACCATCACACGCCAGCCACTTACCATACGTGCGGCTTGAGGGGATCCCCATGTGACATCTACGATGGATCCCCCGTTGTCCCGCACGCAGGTAAACTCCGACCCTCTGTTGATGACCAGAAGGTCGAGTTGTGCCCCCCACTCTTCCAGGATCTCACCCCTTGCATTGGTCACGGGGGAACCCCACGCGTCCGATTTGGCGTTTAGGTCCCCCATGACCAAGACTCGGCCCGGGAGGTGGCGGCTTATTTCGTCCGCCAACCTACCCAGGTACTCCTCGAACTGGGTGAGATCCCTATTGGGAGAGTAGTACACCCCTACCACGACGGTTTCCCCCCATCTTCCGGACACAAAGCCCTCCCCTTTCCCCATTAGGGATAATGGTAGGGCTTCCCTTTCTCCTTTTCCAACAATGGCAACGGAGCCCAAAGTGTCCCCCAGCCAGTTTCCCTGCTGTGGGATCTGGTACGGCTCCGCCACTACCGCCAGGTCGATGCCCCACTCAGCCAGGTGTTGCATGAGCAGGTCTTGTGCCCTGGCCGAGTGGTTAATATTAACCTGGAGGAGATGAGCATTGTCACGAGGCATAATTACACCTTGCTCACCTCCTCCAGGCCAGCCTCCCCAACATCAGCAGTTACTTGAGCTGGCTTCTCGGATACTTGCTTTCCCTTAACCCCCCTTCTTCTTTTTTCTTCGGCTGCTCCTGCTTGCTTCCGTTCCCTCCCCTTTTTATTTTCGCATAGGCACAGGCCCTCCCCCCGTACCTGTGGTCGGCCTTGCGCCCGTGATCTTTACAATACGGGCAGCAAGGCCGCTCTGTGCATCCACCCGCCTTGTGCCCATCTTTACCGCAGCGGTAACAAAGACCGCTGCGGTCTGTCTCAGCCTTACATGTGGCGCGAGTATGACCCGCGCCCATGCACCTGAAGCACTGTAGCGGGCGGGCCTCCAGTACTTCCACTTTCACTGTGGTCCAACCAACCATCAGTGGGCTAGCCTTCGCTATCTTACTGGCCGCTATAGACGGGACTTGCGCCCAGCAAGAACTCAGGCCGTCCCGGGGGGACCTGGATATTTTCCCGATCCTGATATCCCCCTCGAGACAGCCTCCTGCCCCAGCCAATGAGGCCAAGACGCCTTCTGCTGTCGCAGAGTCGTCCAGGCCGGAGATACGCATCTCCGACCTCTTTACAGGGACGGAGACCCTGATTCCCTTGGGTTCAAGGGACTTCTTCAAGGCCTCCGCCAACAGTTTCGCCTTTTCGGCATTCCCCTCCCCGGCCACTTCGTACAATAGGCCCCCAGTGGCGGCCCTCTTTGGTTTCAACGACGAAATGCCGAAATCCTGCAGACGAATCTCCTTCTGGATTCCGGCCATCGCTTCGCCCAAAGACCGTTGGGTCGCCACTCCGTCGGCGTCCGTGGTCTCCATCTCGTTTCCCCCATGAGATGGCATGCTAATTAGGATTGCCGCTCTCCTGGGGGGGCGGATGTTGACCTTTGGTTGGATCCTTTTTCAGCCGCTCCACTGGTCTCCTTTGCCGCTGTACCCTTTTTCGCTGCTGCTCCCCGATTCGCTGCCGCTACTATCGGTAGAGCTCTTGCCTCCTTCCTGATAGGCTGAGGAGGATTCTCGGAGTTCTTCGTCCCCTTCTTCTTCTTGCTCCCCTTCTTCCTCGCCTCCGCCACCATCCACTCCTGCTCCTCTTTCCTGTTATGAGGAGCAGAGAGTATTTTGACGTCAGTGCAGACCTCTTGGATTGAAGTAATCCTCGGTTTCTGCACTGCCGTCACGCCAACTTTTGGCCCGCTCTTTGTTGGAGCGGAGTTCTTTGGGGGTTGCGGAGGTTGACAAGTCTTGCTCCTCAGCACCCTCTTCTCCTTGGGCTCGTCCCCGGATTTTGCAGCCGCTGCTGCAGCATATGTTTTTGGAGCCTTCGCCCCTGCCGGTACTGTCTTATTGGCAGAAGCTCCCACCGGAGGTCGAAAGCTCCTTTCCGGTGGGAGCCTCTCCTCGACCGCCGCGAATCTTGCATTGATCATCTCACCTACTTGTTTGATGATCGAGGCCTCTATGTTGCCTATTGCAAGTTCGCTCTCTTGTTGACAGGATCTCGGTGCAACGCCCTTGTCGCTGCACTTTTCCTTCGTTTTGAGGTTGGCTAGAGACGTGTCCTCCTTGGCGGCCAGATTGTCACCCCCTTTTCCGGAGGTGACAAATTCCTCCCTCAGATTCCGAATTTCCACCCGAAATCCTTGAACCGTCCGCTTCATGGAGGCTATTTCCGCTTTCAATTGGCGGTTTTCCTCCCTCAGCTTGAGGTTCTCCTCATTTGCCGTCCGGCGACATAATTCTTTAGTAGCCGTTGTGACCACCTCTGCCGCTTCCTTGAGGACTTTGCGGGAGGTCCCCTTGTACCCTTTGGTGAAAGAGGAAATTTTCCTAATCACCTGGACAACTTTGTTGACCTCGGAGGCGGGGAGATCAGGGATTTCCCGTTTCTCCACCTCCGCCTCTTCACCGTCCTCGATGATCTCACCCTTGAGAACCTTCATCGACCGAGTCTTGGCCGCTTCGGTCCACTCCTCCTCTAGTTCCCTCTCGGCTTGGAGGTATTCCTCCTCCTTCGCCTTAGCGCGTCCTATGTATAGGCCGTACCCTTCCTTGGGAGGCCATCCCCTTCCTCTCTTGGGAACATCTATCGGCCCCTTAGCCGTCTCTACGGCTTCCTCCACGTCCTCTACTTCCACTTCCACCTCCTCTGTCTCCGTAGAGGAATACTGAGCAGGTGACCTGATTCTCCTTCTCTTCTTTCCCTTGCCGCTCTTCATTCTTCCCTTCGCTCCACTGATCCGGATAACTTCTTCCATCCGGAAGTCCGCGTCCGGGGGAAGAGGAGTCGATGCAGCAGCATCCTTCAGCTCCGTGCTGAACTTCATCGCCTCCTTGGCCCCAACCCTGGAGCGTATTTCCTCGACTTTACCCGAGGACTTCATGCTCGCGGAAGACGGGCGTCTCTCCTCCTTACCGATAGCCGGTGTATCCCGACCCGAGCCATGGTCACTCTCCGTGTCCATCTTCTCGGTGTCGTGTCCCGACTCATCCCTTTTGCTGTTAGGGATTTCCGCCTCCCTCTTTGTATTCGTACTTTTAGTTTTATTGTTAAACCTAACCTAACCTAACCTAACCTTTTTTTTTTTTTTTTTTTTTTTTTGCGTCAGGAATGTGTTAAACACATACCTTCCACCTCGGGGGAGGCTTCGGGTTATGCGGGGATGGGAAAGGGCGGAAGGCCCATTTCCCGACCCGCTAAACCTGACGGTGGTCCTCCTGGCGCTACTCGGAGGCCCCGGGAATCGCTTTCGCATGCACACGGGGCCTCCGAAGCGCCGTGACGCACCACTTTCTGGTGCGTCCCCTCCGTTTGATAGGACAATGTCCTATCAGGCAGAGAGGAGTGGGGACCACCACCACTCCTCTCCCCTCCGTGGGGAGGCGGCGTGCAATGGGACCCGGGAGCCCCCGCTCCTAAGTCCCTGCCGCCCCCCCCGGCCCCCAATGTTGCCGCTCCCTCCGCCCCCAAAGGGGGGTTGGATTTGGCGACAACAAAGGAGGCCCCCTCTCTCGACGGCGGCCGCTCCCTCCCCCGGGAGAACCCCTAGGGGGTATACTCCCGGTGGAAGGGCCACAAACCACCGCCTACCTCGCAGGGGGGGAACCGCGTGCAATGGGGATCAAGCCGGAGCTTGGACCCCCTGCGGCACCCTCCCACTGCCAGACGCCATGACTCCCCCCCTCCCCAAAGGGGTTAGGAGTTCGGCCAGTGGCGTCCGGCACTAACGCCGAGGCCTCTCCGAGGAGACGCCCCGGCTGGACGGGGACGCAGGGCCGCCCGCCATCCCACCGGCCAACTCTTACGAGCCGCCGGCGGGCGGGCAAGCGGCCAAGCGCCCCCGTCCCTCCTTCTACTCACTATGAACTCACAGCGCTCCTCCCTCCTCCCCCCACTCCCCCTTTAATGGGGGAGACAGTCAGGCCCACGCGCCCGGGGGGCCTCCACCTCGGCTGTTTCGCCGAGGGGACCCCCCCGAGCCCGCGGCCGGGTTCTCTCCTCATTCCCCCCGGGATGCGCGAGGGCGCCGCCCTAGCGCATCCCGGCCCCCCAAGTTGGTGCGCAGACGGTCGTCGGAGGTCCACACACAGTGGACACCGAGGGCCGCCCACGCACTCCGACGCCCTGTGGCCAGGGGCGGCGCAGCGATAACACCGTCCGCCCCTGTCCACCAACGAGGTGCACCGGTACCGCACGTGCCCAGGGCACAGGCACCGGTAGCACCTCGCCGTCCCCATTGCATTGGCGGCCGTGGCCCCGCCGAGGGACACGGCCCCCGCAACACCCTTAACCCTAACTCCATCTCCATTACTACCCCTGACACCAGCGCCAACGCCGACGCCAACGCCAACCCCCGCTCCCACAATCCCCACAACCCTTCTCCTCTTTTTTCCACCACCTCGCCCCACAACCTCCACCCATTCCCCCTTATCTCCCCCATCAGAGGACGAACCGGACAAGTCCGGCTCCTTCCTCTCCATCCTCTCTTTCTTCCTCCTCGCACCCGTCTTGTTCTCAGCGATCCCCTTCTCGAGCAAGGCGAGCCTTTCCGTGTTGGAATCCAGTCTGGACATTATGTCGTCCAGCCTGGACTCCAGCCCATCCTTCATTTTGTCCCGAGGCGGAGTCTCCGGTGACGCGGCCCGACCGATGACTTCTTCCGTCATCGTGGCCGCATCACAAACCCTCACCTCGGGCCGACGCTTGAGCCGCTCGCATTCGCTCTCAAACAAGCATGCCCTGCGAGCCAGCTCCATCGTCCCCTCCGTTATGTCATTGATTTTATCCGTCAATGCGTCCAGTATTTTACCTTGGTCCACCGTAATGTCCATATTTTCCACGAGCTTGTGGATTAATTCCTCCGCATCACATCGGTCATCGACACATCTCGCGGTAATATCGCGCGAAGGACGATCGGCCAGAGACTCCTCGTACCAAGTACCCATTTCTGGTCCAAAGAGCTCCTCCATCTGAAGGGCCCCAAGCTGTTCCCTCTTTTTTGCCTCTTGCTGCCCGTCGTTCGATGACGACAGGGTAGAGGCCGGGACTATACCCCCCTCCCTGCCGGGCCCTGAAGCATCCGAGTTCTTCTGGGCCGGTACTACCTTCTTTGTCTTTTTGCCTCCCATATTTGTGTTTTTATTTCGGGGTGAGCTCCCCTAGGGCGGTGGGCCTAGGCTCTTAGGCAGCCGCCCACTGCCATCATACACTCATTCATACATAGCCCCCATGTTTGTCTACTCCCCCGACGGCCCGTCCGGCATGGGTGGCCCTACCGGGGCGAACCCCGCCGGCATGGCCCGTCAGGATCATCGTTAGACAATCATGAGAACTTCACGCATACCGCCTTTCCAGGCATGGAAAGGCCTTGTACCAAGAATTCTTGGTACTGGTCGCTCTTAGCACCCAGTACGACAGTGTACTGGGTGAGCCCTCTCACCACGACAAGGTGGCGACCGACGAGAGGGGACGGGAGAGAACCTAACCTAACCTAACCTAACCTAACCTAACCTTTTTTTTTTTTTTTTTTTTTTTTTTTAATTTAGCGATACGGCGCTGGGCAGGGGAATCCATTACGGATACCCATGGGGCCGGCCCCATGGGTTATGTGGGACTCCTCCGGTCGCGGCTCCACGTCTCAAGTGGTCGATCGGGGTTAATCCCCAATCCCCCACGAGGGACAACAAGCCACGGTCGGCCCTACCCACTAAACCCCTGCCCGTGACCGGAAGGCATTCCTCCTTCCTGGTCAATGTTGGGCCCAGGAGAACTGCTGTCGGCATTACGTTCCCAGACCCAACCCAGCTTCGCGTTTCACTGCGAAACCCTCCTCACGGTAATCTCCTTAAAATACATATATACACACACATATTTACATACACATATGCATACACATATCCTCGTTATACATACACACACACATACACTACACTCATACACACTCAGAGCTAAGTTAAATACATAGCTATACGGTACATAGAGTATAGCTCCCAATAATACATATATATACATAACGTATTTACATATATCTGCAAACCTATATACACATTGCACACATACCAAGCAGTATTGCGCACATCCCTATATGCTTAGTTCTAATTAGAGCTAAACCAATCCAGTCCAACTATTAGCTAGACTAAGCCATCCCTATGTAGATTATTCTAGTATATATATATATCGATACACATACGCGCATGATCTTTCCTCTCTTATTTACACCTAAACTATATACAGATTAGATCATCACTATTCGACACTTCCTTATTGTGACGAATCACTTGTGGAAGTGTCAGACTCCTCTTCATCGCTGGACTCGGGTGGGATCAGTGCCTCGCGCGCTTGTCTCTCCCTTTCCCGATTTTCCTTATTGAGCATAACTGACTCAGCAAATTGAGTCAGCGCTCTCCAGGCTGTCTCCTCCAAGGTGATAGCCTTCACCACCGTTTCCAGTTTCAAGTCGTTCCCAATAACAGACTTCAGGACATCTCTATCCACGTTCCACCTCACGCACTCCTGTAAGGTGTGTTCAGCTGTGTCCACCTTGTTCTCGTCACAGTGTTCACACACTAGCGATCCCATTTTACCTATTCTATACAAATAGGAGGCAAAACAACCATGTCCCGTCATCAGTTGGGTCAGATGGAAGGCCATTCTCCCATGTTTCCTGTCTAACCAAGCTGAGAAGTTAGGCAGGACGGCGTCCCTGGTGCGGATTCCAGCAATCATAGGTCTTCGGAGATAAATCTCCCATTGTCGCCTTGTCAGCAGAGCCTCGGAAACTCTGATCTCCTCTGCTGCCTTCGGAGACCAGTCATTTTGCCGTCTCAGATCGACCGTCCTCGCATATACTCGTTTCCTCATTGCTGCCATCAGGTGGAGCGGTGGCATTCTCGCCAAGATTGACGCCGCGTCGAGAGAGACTGTCCGGTATGCCGATATCACCCTCAAATTGGTGATTTTTATCAGCCGATCGAGCCTCTCGCGATTACGTCTCGCCGTTGTCAGGGCGTCGCACCAAATTGGCGCGGCATATAACACAATTGATATCACAACATTGGCGTAGAGTCTTCTTTTAGCTTCTCTGGGGCCCCTTAGGTTGGGCATGAGCCTGCCTAATGCTCGAGTTACTTTGGAGACTTTGGTCTCTACGTACTCAAAGTGGTCTTTGAACATCATTCTGTTGTCCAAGATAACTCCAAGATACTTCATCGACGTTCCGGTTGGGATTAGTTCGTCACCGATAACAACGCTCGGATGTTGATCTGGCTTCCTCCGTCCATGAAACAATACCGCTTCGGTTTTGCTAGCTGAGACCGATAAACCCAATCTTTTTATTCTGTTAAGAATAAGAGCCGTCTGTGTATTGGCCCTCGCTGTGGCCGTAGCAATCGTGTCGGCAGTCGCCAGGATAAGAGTGTCGTCCGCGTAACAAATGGTCCGACACCCATACTCACAGCCGTCCTGAAGCACGCTGTCGTACCCAATGTTCCATAGGGTCGGGCCGAGGACCGATCCCTGAGGTACTCCGGCAGTCATTGGCCTGGTAATAATATCGCCCTGTTTATCTACATATTCGACAGTTCTCTGATGTAAATAACTGTCAATGACTCTTCGTAAGTACTCGGGAAAGCCTTTCTGTTCGAGTGCCTTCCTAATAACAGGCCACGGGAGTGAATTAAACGCATTGCTAATGTCGATGCTTATCGCAATTACCACACCGTCCTGCTGAATCGCTTCCTCTATTGCGGTCTGAACCTGTGCAAGGGCGTCGCAAGTTGACCTCTCCTCTCTGAAGCCAAATTGGTCCTCCGAGAGCTGGAACCTTGGGTTTTCCTTCATCCATTTGTTAAGCCGATCTACAATGGTCTTTTCAAAAACCTTGCCCAGTTCATCGAGGAGACATATCGGGCGGACTTTCGGCATTTCCTCGATTGAGTTGTCCCCGCCTTTGGGTATTAGAACCAGCATAGCTCTTTTCCATCGCACGGGGAAAGTGCCTTCCTTAAGACATGTATTGAAACATTCGGCAATGTCGAGGATCATTTCTCCTGGCAGTTTCCCAAGGATTTTAGCCTTGATCCCGTCAGGTCCTGGCGCGGTATTGCCACCAGCTTTACGCTTGATGACTTCGAAAACTTCCCGACCAGTTATGAGGTTGACCTCTTCTTCCTCCTCGTTCCATCGCCAATCTATCCATGCCTCCGCTGGGTTAGATTCTCTGCCACTGGGAAATAGAGACTCCAAAAGGGTCTCAACTATATCCTCATTTAAGGTCTCGGTGAGACTTGGAGATGACCTCCTTAATCTCTTCAGAACGATTTTATAGGGTAACCCCCAGGGATCATCCTCAATCGTCTGAATGAGTTCTTGCCAAGCTTGAAATTTGGCCTTATCGATCTCATGTTTCAGAACCCTTCTGGCGTCTATATACTCATTTCTGAGTTGTTTTGTCATTTCCGGGCGTCTGCCTCTTTGCTTGGCTTTAGACCAAGCTCTTCTTTTCATTATCGAGATCTTTCTAAATCTCTCGATTTCCGAGCTCCACCAATACGTTTGCTCTTTCAATGGATGCTTCTTTATCCTGTTTGCTCCTGCATCGCAGGCTTGATGGATAGCTTGCTCGATCCGTTTAGCCATTTGTTCGGCCGTTTCTTCGGCATCCAGTTCACTGGCGTTTGCACAGTTCCAGGACACAACTGCTCGAAATTTGTGTTCGTCCAGTTTCTTAACATTCCACCTCGGGTATATTAGTCTTCTATGATCTTTGTTCTTTATACTCGAACATTTGTCATCTTGACCGATCAACATTTGTATGTATTCGTGATCCGATAAAGATTCGATATCACGCATAACTTTCCATTCACTAATGATACTGCGGATATCCGCAGTTGACCATGTGAGGTCGATTATCGACCATCCTTGTGGTCTGATGCAAGTCGGAAGGGTACCTGAATTTACTAGTCGCAAATCATGTTCCGCGGCCCACTCGTCAACCAACTCGCCTCGATGATCGGTGCGCTTTGACCCCCAATGTGAGGACTTTGCATTAAAGTCCCCACATATGAGGGTCCTTCCACTCAAAATTCTGATTGCCACGCTCAGCTCATCAAGGAACGCAAGGAATTCTTCCCTGGAGCTGTTTGGTGATATGTAGCACGATATAATGTTGATGCCACCGTGTTCCACTACGACGAAATCCCGAGCTTTGTAGACTAAGGAGCAGGCTTGAAAAGCCCCCACAGGTCTCCAATGTATGGCTGCTAACTTGTTGCAGCTTCCATACCAGAAGATATTGTCCGGTATATTGCGTGGTTCAGATACCGCGCAAATGGCGACATTTAACTCCGCCATGTATTGATCCAGCAGATTCTGGGCTTGCCAGCCTCTGCCCAGATTACATTGGAGGATTTTCCGTTTCATCCTCGATCTCCATCGCTACCGGCCTCCGATCCGGTCTCTTTTCCAAACCAGCAACGGGCTTTGTTTTAAAGTCTGCCTTGCATTGGTTTGAACCCACTCTGTGGTTGGGATCTTTCCCTTGTTCTACACAGAGGATGCATCTGACTGGGTTCTGACACGCCAGTGCAGAATGGTTCATCTCGCCACATCTGAAACAGGTCTTGCTTCTATCCACAGTGGCGGTGCACTTTCCTCTCAGGTGTCCGTGTCCCCAGCACTTGTAGCACTGGGTCGGTCTGGCTTTAAGAAGTTCTATTCTGGCTACTGTCCAGCCAATCTTTATTTTTCCCTGTTGGGTTGCTTTAATCGCAGCCGCTAAGGGACATTGAGCCCAGACCGTGAACAAACCATTGGACATGGGTCTTATTATGCCAACTTTCACCTCCTCGGATTTGCATTCTCCCGCAATAGCGATGACGTCCGCAACTTCATCCGTGACGACCGAGTCGTCTATTCCAATTAGTCTAACTTCACCCTTGACTACGGGTCTTGTGACTATTGCCGTTTCACCTAATACGCCGGCAACTTTCTCTTTTAAGGCCTCAGCCTTAAGAGCCTTATCTTTGCCAGGTACCTCGATCACAATGCCACCATTGGCCGAGTGCCTTATGGATGGCTTGTCTATCTGTAGGTCACTGAGCGAAATTTCCTCTCTCAGTTTTTTCAGGGCAGCAGCGTAGGAGAAGCCATCTGCTACTCCTCTTATTGCGACTGCAGCTGTTCTGGGAGGTCTCCTCCTCTTAGCTTCACCGCTATTGGCTCCTTTCGGTTTTTCAGTGCCGGACTTTTGGCTATCCAAGACAGCCTGTTTAGCCTTCTTCCTTCTTTGTCGCTTGTCTTTTTTCGACTCTACCTGTTGCCAGGCTTCGTCCTTTTTACTGTTTACAACCATTGAATCACTTGATTGTGTCTCGAGTAAAGTCTGTGTCACTTTTCCCTTGGGGGCAACAACTTGAACGTTGCTAATTATCTTAGGTCTGTTCGCTGCAGCCACTTGTGCAACTTGAGCAGGAACAGCTCCTGGAGCGGAGTTCTGACCATGTTCCTTAAGGGATTCCCTCAGCTCTTTTCTTTGTGAGGTTAACTCTACAATGCGGCGTGATAGTTCTGCATCAACGTCTTGATACGCTTTCAGCGTACTCCTCTCAACTGCTGGGATCGGCACAGAGATACCTTTTAACGGGGGTCTCATGACCACATCTGTAAGTTGCATATTAGCCACATTTACACTAGGACTTGCAGATATGTCCTTTCTTTCCTTAGATTTAGATTTGGATTTAGAACCCTTATTGGGGATCTCGATCGGGGAGGTTGCTTTTTCTGATTTTTCAGTAAATCGACCTCCGTCTACAGCCTTTTTTAGATCTCCTACTATCTTTTGGAGATCTTGCACGTCCCGTCTCAGCTTGGCGGTCTCCCTTTTCGATAAGGCGAGTTCCGCAGCTAACTCTGTGTTCCGTCTCCTTAAATAACCAGGATCACCGGAATCTTCAATTTTCTCACCAAAGACTCTTAAGATTTCCTTGATGACACTGACTCTCTTTCTTATTTGGCCACTCAGGTAACCCTGATAGCTACTATTAACCCTAATCGTTTCAATGTCATCGAGCCATTCAATGGCCGACGCTCTTATCTGTGAGACGGGGGTGATGCCCAATTCCTCAATGTTTTGCGGGAGTGGGCGGAGCCTCTGCTCAATTGTCGGCTCATCAACGCTCCTCTTCCTTCTTCCAGGTTTCTTAGGAGGTTTCCTGGCACCTCTACCCTCTGCCTCGGAACACGATTGTGATTGCGGTTCAGAGTCCGTATTCACATTGATATGCGTACTCCGAGTGATCGCATTTGTACCACGCGTGATCCTCTTACTGGAAGTTTCTTCGTCCGTGGCAACGCATGGGACTTTGCTCGTTCTCGAACTCCTCCTGATTTGTGGAGTCGGATCGTCCGTATCACTATCCCGATCCGGTTTCTTCCTTTTCCCCAGAACTTGAGCTGAGGATGATGCCACTGAGGCATTGTCTATTTCAAACTCCATCTCTTGCGATGGATTATAGCTAACTTCAGATCCAGTAACCTGATTGTTTACACTAAGGTTACCTAACTCTCCCTTGCTCAGAAGAAAATGCTGAGGGAAGACATCGATTACACTTTGTTCCGGTGCATCGATTGTCACCGCATCACCATTGTTGTTATTAACCACAGAAGATTGTGGTTCTTCCATAGGCTCTGTGTCTGAGCGTGTATCCCGTTCCGATTGATTATGGACCGGTGATTGACTCAATCTTCGCTGAAGATTCACCAAGGATCGAATCAGGGAGGCATCCTCCCCGTCGGTTTTTTTCCCGGCCTTCGCCACTATGTTGGCGGGCAATGTCTCCCATGGTTCACCGTCCGGCAACCAATCTTGCAGAACCTGCTGCACCGTCGTTCTTGCAGGAGCAAGGCTGTCGCTCACTGCTTGCGCATCTTCTTGCGCATCCTCCCTCACCTCCTCATTCTCCCCAATTTTGATTGTAGATTTGTTGATGCTCATTGTAATGTATCCCACTCCTTGCCGCGGCTCGACCGGCCGGCGAATCTCCCGCCGGCCGGGGAGACGACCCGAAGCGTGACCCGAAACGTGACCGGAATCACGACGGAGTCGCCCCCCACAACCCCGGGACTCCCGGGGGGCCGGCTTATGCCTCTGGCCGGGGGGAATACGCGCACCCCGGCACAGGACTCCGAGCCCCTTACCGGCCCACAGGAATTTTAACGTTCCTGTGGGTTTTCAGGGGTCCCCCTCCTCCGACAGAGGGGGCACCGCGGCAAGTGGCGCCACCCGGGGGGCCCCACGGACGGTTGGGGTGAGGACGCCGCTCCCCGTCCACACCTTGCCCGCCGTGGCGACCAGCCGTCCCCCCACCGGTAATCACATCCAGTGGAAGGGACCCCACCTCTCCCGGCCGGCCGGTTCGGAACGGGAAACGGTCCCGACCGGCCAGGAGTACAAACTCTCGCCGCCAAGCCCCGCCTCGGAATAAGTCCGAGCGGCCCCAGCGGCAGGCCCGCGTGGTACCCTCCGGGCGATGGCCCGGGCGCGGCCGACCCCAGGGACGCTGGGACGGGGACCCAGGCTACCCAGCCTGGAGACCCCCAACTAGCACCCTGAGGCCGCACTTGTCGCCGGGCCCCGCCTCGGAATACATCCGAGCGGCCCCGGCGACCGACCACCATGACTCCCTCCGGGCGATGTCCCTCGGGTAAACCCTCCGGGCAAAGCCCCTCGGGTAGTCACGGATGGTCACCCACCCCCGCGGCCCCAGCCGCACGAGACCCCACCCCGAGACCCCGGGGGGAACACCCCCGGGAGAAAACCCCCGAAAACATCCCCCCCGAGAAAACGACGCAAGAACCCCGCGGCCCGGGCCGCAAATACATGGCGGGAGGGCAAGCGCCAAAGCGCCGTGCAATGCCCAATCCTAACGGTGCCATGCCACCGGGCGTTTGAATTCAAGGTCGCCATCCTCTACCACATACGAGCCGAAGCTCTATAGGGGAAGTGGGCCCCCTCCTCCCACAGGGAGGGCTCCCCAGGACTGGGGAAACTCCCCAGACTCGGGGAGTTGATGTACCCGACGTTACTCGGGTACGGGATGCTGTTAGCACCCCTTTTTTTTTTTTTTTTTTTTTTTTACGTCTGGAAAATGCGCAACCGCATACCCACCCGCCTCGGGGGAGGCAAGGTGGGTTATGTGGGGCTGGGGGTGTAAGCGACCCCCGACCCACTAAAAACCAGACGGCGACACTCGGCCTTGCGAGATGCTCTCGGGAACCGCTAAAGCATGACATCCGAGAGCATCTCAGGCTGCGCGTTGACTCGCGCCCTTCTCGCGAGGAGGGAGACGTTTGTCTCACTCCTCATGAGGAGAGGTGGGTGTCGCGCCACACTCTCCTCCTCACGGGGGACTACGTGCAATGACCCACAAGTCCCCCGACTTGTGGATCTGCAGTCCCCGTAAACCCCCCTTGACTGGGGGATTTACTCCATCCTCCGAATTGAGGATGGTGGTCTGCGAGGCCGACTAAGTGTCGGTCTCCATCTCCTCTTCCTCCCTACAACTGGCCGGTTTCTGTCGGCCAGAGGACGATGCTGTTGGTGGCCCGGCAGGGACTCGCTTCGCCGCGAGTGTACCGGGCTTTTTCGCCTTCGTCAACGACGCTTGCTTCGAGGAAGCTGTAGCTACCCTCTCGGCGAGCGGCATGTCCTCCTTCCGCCTCGAGGGAGGCCTGGGTCTACACCCTTTGCCTCCCAATCGGTGCGCGGCTGGCAAACCCAGGTCGGCGCAAGCCAGGCATTTGGGCTGCGCCGTGCACCCCTTGGCACTGTGGCCCAGCTCCCCGCACCGGTAACAGGCGGTGCTGCGGTCCACTGCCGCTTTGCACCGGGCCCGGACGTGACCGTGTCCGAGGCACCGGAAACAAAATACGGGTCGAGCCTTTAGTGTCTCCACCCTGACACTGCTCCACCCGACTTGCAGCTTACCTGCTCTGACCAGCTTACTGGCCACCGAGATCGGGCAGCAGACCCAGACTGAGCCTGGGCCAACGTCCGAGCTGCGCCGGATCTCCCCCACTCGAATGTGCTCCTCCAGGCACCCTGTCTCCGCGGCGATAGCCAGGGAGACATCTTTGGAGGTGGAGGCCACGTCGAGACCCCGGACCCTAAGCTCCGCGGTCTTCTGGGGCTGCGTGACCTTCACCTCCTCCTTCTCCTTGAACACATCCTTCATCCGCTCGGCCAACTGCCGAGCTTTGGACAGGCGGTCCTTTCCGGGGATCTCTATAACAAGGCCCCCCATCATTGATGGCCTGAGCCTCGACCCCGAGATGCCGAGGTCTTGGAGGGAGATCTTCTCCCTCGCCTCGCCCATCACCCGGGCATAGGTCAGACCACTGCCCGCATTGTCCGCAATCGTGACCGTTACGGCCGCGGTTGCGGGCGCTCGCGGGCCCCTCTTCTTTTTCCTCCGCGATGTTTTGCGGCGCCCCTTATCTGGCTTCGCCGCTTGACCCACTCCTGTCTGCTCCCCGGCTAGCGGAGCCACAGACCCCTTGGAAGCCCGCGGTAGGCGCTTATCAGCGCTCGCGGACTTCCTTCCTACGACCTTCGACCATAGTTCGTTCGTGTTCCCCCCCGAGCCAATACAGTCCCTCACCCCAGAAGATCCCCCCCCCTTCCCAGAAGACGACGGACCCCCCGTAGTTTTAACCCCCCGCGGAACCCCGGCTGATGGAGGTTTATTCCTCCCCCGGAGTTCTAGTTGCCCACGCAGCTCTCTATTCTCATCCCGACATTTCTGCATTGCCGAGATGGAGGAGTCCAGGACTTCCGCCATCTCGGCCCGCGTGTTGTCGACTTCCTGCTTTAATTCTGTGATCCTGCACAGAAGAGCCTCAACCTCTTGTGGGCTAAGCCCACTAGAGGCCGCGTTGTCCTCCACTACGGTTGGGCAGGGGGAGGTCCCCCTGTCCACTGTTCTCAGAGCAGAGCTTGGTGCCGGAATGTTCGGGCACCACTCCGAATCCCGTGCAGGCGGGTCGGACTCCTCCTCCTTCTCCATGTCGACGTCCCTGTTTCTGAGCTTCCGCTTCAGAGCAGGGGGTCGGCGCGACGGAGAGACGGATGCCCTCGCAGTGGCCAGCTCTGCTTTGGCTGCCGCGAGTGACCTCTTGAGATCATCGATCTCGGCATCCGCCTTCTCCTTACCACTCTTAAGCGTCTGAACGTACGCTTTCAGGGCGCTCAGCTCCTGGGAGGGGACCGGTTCCTCCGAGGCGCTGCGCGCTCTCTCCATCAGGACGCCCAGCGCGACCTGGACCTCCCGCGCCGCTCTCCTTAGCGCCGTGCTAAGGGTCGACTGCAGCCCCTTTGAAACGTCGGAGGTCTTGTCGACAGCCATAAGATGCCGACAAGCCTTCGCGTAAATCTCCGATGTTTTCTGTGTTGAGAGCACAGTTCTCATCTCCTCCTCGGTGGGAAGGCTGTCCCTTCCCCTGGTGCGCTTTGGAGGGGCGTTCGCGTCAAGGACGTAGAGCGCCTCCTTCAGGCGGACCTCCTTCTCTAATATGGCAAGGCGGTCGGCGCGGGCCGCCGTCATGCCAGTATATTCTTGGGTAGTTGGGGGCCGACCTCGGCCTCTCTCCACCGCCTCCGTAGCCTTCCTCTGATCGCTGTGGACCTCCTCCACGTCCACATCCATGTCCTCCTCCTCATCAGAAGACGAGGAGGAGGAGGAGGAATGTTCCCACTGGGGGTCCGGGGAGACATGCGCCTGCCTCATCGTCCCAGTGGTGGCTTTACTTCCGCTCTCCCTTTTGGTTAAGGGAGCGGTGCTTGCGGAAATCTTTCCGCCTCGGTCCACTCTT
>NW_028141501.1:0-34484 GCF_030444845.1 Prenolepis imparis | reverse complement strand
GCTCTGGTCTTTATTTCCTCCCAACATTTCCTCGCCAACAACCCTCCCCTTCCCTCTTCCAACCTTCCCTCATATCCCCATGCCCTTCTACCCATCCTTGCCCTCATATTTTCCCTTTGCAGCTCTTCCCTTATCATATACCCCGGAGTCCCCCACTCCACTCCCATTACCCATCTTAGATATCTCTCCTGAATCCTTTCTATTCCTTCTCTCTCTCCCCATCCCCACACTTCCACCCCATATCCCATCACCGCCCATACTAACGCATCAAATAACCATACTCTTTTCCCCCAATCCGCTCCAAATCGTCTCTTCCCTATTCCCCATACTTGCTCCAGTATAGCTGCCCCTTTCGCTACTCTTTCCTTTACCTGCTTATCCTGCCTTCCATTTCTTTGTACTATATATCCCAGATATTTATATTCCTTGACTTCTTCTATTTCCATCCCCTTCCATCTCCAACTGACCTTCTTGAACCTCCCTCCCCCCTTCCTACACCTCATTATCTTCGATTTCTTCGTGTTTAATTCCAATCCCTTTCCCTCTAAATATCTTCCCAACCTCTCCAGCATGCACCTCATCCCTCCCTCCTCCTCTGCCATTACCACAACATCGTCTGCATACGCCAATGTGTAGACTTTGTCCCCTCCCAACTTCACCCCTCCCCACAACCCCCTCCTCATCTCATCCTCCAAGTCCGCCATCAATAAATTGAAGAGTAACGGACTCAAGGGACATCCCTGTCTCACTCCTCTTCCTGTCCAAAACCTCTCCCCTGTTTCCTCCCCTATTTTCACTCTGAAGCTTACCTCTCCCAACACATCCTCGCTCCTTTTTACCAAGCCCTCTCTCACCCCTCTCTCCCTCATTGCCGCTAATAATACTGACCTATCCACCGAATCAAACGCGGCCTTCAGGTCCACGAAGAATAATACCAACATCCCCCCCTTTCTACTAATTCGCTTATTTATCAGGTAGTTTAACACATATACATTATCCATCGTCCCCATTCCCCTCCTAAAGCCCGCCTGATTCGGCGGAATCAGCCCCTTCCCTTCTATGTCTATCCTTAACCTCTCTGCCAACACCGCCGTATATACCTTGTACAACGACGGTGTCAGCGTAACTCCTCTAAAGTCCGAAACTTCTTTTCCTTCTCCCTTCTTCAAAATCGGCACCACCAATCCTTCACACCATTCCCCTATCCATCCCTCCCCCTTCTAAATCCTACTACAAATCTCCCATACCCACTCCTCCATTTTCTCCCCTCCGTACTTCCATACCTCCCCCGGTATCCCATCAATACCCACTGCCTTTTTCTCCTTTATTTTATTTATCGCCCTTCTTACTTCCTCCCTACTTAGTGCACTCTCCTCATCCCCCCTTTGTCCCCCATGCATCCCCCTCACCGCCCTTGTGTCTACTGCTCCTAGTAAATCCCTAAAATAATTATCCCACATACTCCTCTCTATTCCTTCTCCCGTCTCCTTCCTCCCTCCCTTCCTTTCCCTTCTCACTATCTCCCACACCTGACCCTCCGTTTTCGCCTCCTTGGCCTTTTTTATCCACTCCTCGTTCTCTTCCTCTTTTTTCCTCCTGCACAGTTTCCCATACCCTCTTTTCATCTCTTTATAATCCATCCCCTCTCCTCCTTCCCTTCTCCATTTTCTCAACTCCTTTCTCACATTTCTTTTCTCCTCTCTACACTCCCCATCAAACCACCCTCTCCCTTTCCCTTTGTTCCCCCCTCCGACCTTGTTACCCTTCTTCATTATCGTTACCATTTTTTCCTTCATCCTCATCCAATCCTCCTCTAATCCGCTCTTCTCTCTTTGCACCTCCCCCAATTCTTCCCTGAATTCCTTTCTCCCCTCCTCAGACCAGTTCCACCTTTTCATACCCTTTTCTCTCTTTTTGCTTCTATTAACTCCTTCCCCTCTGATACCTATTGTCACCGGCATATGATCCGAGTCCACTCTTACCCCCACCCTCATATACCCAACCCTTTCCCTCACTTCCTTGTTTCCTATTATATAATCAATCACTGAATTCCCATTTGGCCCCATATACGTCCAATCACCCTCTTCATCTCCTTCCATCCCTCCGTTCAAAATTGGCCATCCCATCTCCTCTAGTTTACTCACCAACATCCTTCCATCCGCATTTACTTTCTTGTCCTTTGACTTCCTCCCTTCCTCTACCCAACTTATCTCCTCCTCCCAAATCCGGCCCCCCAAACTCTCTGTCCTCGCGTTGAAGTCTCCACCAATTATTGTCCTTGTATTTCCTCCTTCCTCCTCCATCCATTCTTCCATCCCCTTCAATTTTTCCACTATATCCCCATTTATATAAACTCCCACCATCCTCCATCTCTCCTTCCCCAATAAGACCGTCTTTTCCATCCTACCCTCCCTTTCTTCTCCCGATTTATTTTTTACAGTTATCCCCTTCTTAACTCCCACCACAATTCCTCCCATAGCCCTCCCCTTCTTATTTCTTCTCTTAGCAAATTGAACCTCCCAAATAAATCCCTTCGGTAACCTCCCTTTTATCTTCTCCCACCCCTTTATATCCACCCAAGTTTCTATTAAAAAGACGATATCCTTTTCCCCTATCATTTCCCAAAACTCCGTGTCCTTATTATTTAATCCCGCCACGTTCCAGAACATCACCCTCCACCCTTCTTCCTTTTTTCTACTATTTCTATTTAACCCTGTATCCCTCTTACTCCCTCCCCCTTTATCTTCTTCATCCCTTTCTCTCCCCTCTCTTCCTCCTACACCCCTTCCCCCTGTAACCGCTTTCCCTTTTTTTCCTCGCTCCCTATCTCCCCCTCCATCCTCTCACCCTTCTCTCCGCCTCTACCTTCCCTCCCCAAATCTTTCACCGTTCCCCCCTCCGACACAAGAACTTCCCTCCCTTCGTCCCACCTCCACCATTTTCCCCCCATCCAAATTTTTCCATATTTCACCCATGTCCTCCTCCCTTCTTTATCCTCTCTTCTAGCTATCTCTCTTAGTCTCCACATCATTTTCCTCTCCCTCCATGTGAGATCGTCCTCTATCCTTTCCTCCCTCCCTTTTAACCTCCTTTTCTTCTCCATTATCTCTCTCTTCATGTCTATACTCTCCAACCTCATCATCGCTATACTATATCCATCCTTATTTCTACCTCCTACCCTCCTCACATTCTCTATTCTCTCTTCCACTCCCAATTCTCTGAATAACTTTTTCACCTCCTCCTGTAACTCCCCCTGCCCTTCCTTGATCCCCTTTATTACTATATTCCTTCTCCTCTCCTCCCTCTCCTTCCTCCAGATTCAATTCCAATGCGCTCAGTTTCCCCATTAACTCCCCTATTCCCTCCCTCCTTCCCTCTCCGTTTTCCGCCCCCGCGCTCTCCCCCACCCCCTTACTTAAAATCCTTTCTGATTCCGACCTTTCCATTCTTTTCTCCATCTCTTTCAGCCTCTTTTCCAATTCTATCCTTTCACTCTCCCATCTTCTCTCCTTTTCGCTTAGTTCCTCCTTTAACTCCTTTAGTTCCCTCTTTATCTCCACTTGTCCTCTACTGCTTTCTTTAATCTCCTCTTTAATTTCATCCTTCATTCCCCTCAACCCCTCTAATAATTCATTTAATATTTCGTTTTTTAATTCCCTATTCATCTCCCTAATATAATCTTTTCACCCTTCCGGTCCCTCCCTCCTTTCCTCTTCCGGTCCCTCCCTCTTTTTCTCTTCCGGTGATCTTACTATTCTTCTATTTCTCCCGAATAACCTTTTCCTCTCCCCTTCCCTTTCTACCACTTTTCCTATTTCTTCCTCATCCCTTTCATCCCTTTTTCTTTTTAACATCTCTTCATTGCATCCTACACTCCCCTTTCTATCACTCGTCGAACTTTCCTTAATTCCCGTTTTCTCGTCCATATTCCCTTCTTCGTGCTCTATACTCTATGCTTATCTGTTCCTTATGCGCTGCCTATCACAATTTCCCTGTTCTCGTTCCGTACGCTAGCTCCCTCTCTTTATCCCCACGGTATTCAATTCCCTAGCCCCCCTTCCACTCCCTCCGCCTCCCTCTTCTACCTATCAATCTGCTGACTCACCCAGCTGTCACTTTTCCCTGCTCTCTCTCACTCTCTCACTGCATTCTTACACTCTCTCTCCTTGCACTCGTTCCGTACCTATCCTCCTTGCATCCCTCTCACCCTTATTCCACACTTATTCCACTCTTAACACTCTTTTTCTTTTCTAATTTACCTCTCTCACTTTCACCTCAACTGTCACCGTTAACACCGGAAACGGAAGTCTATAAATAAATAAGTATATTTTGTTGAAAAATGTCCCACACTTCCCAAATTTATTTATTTATTTTGTTATATATTTATTGAATTAATTTTTACTAAATATTGATTTTTATTACAGATCATGCATTCACGTATGAAAGTCCGAGTTTAAGGTTTCCTTTCAAACGTTGAATTGGATAATGGATTATATATAAATATATATAATATACATAATGTTGGGATATGCATGTAATACAAAAATGTATTGTACCTTTTTTTTTTTTCTTTTTTTTGGTTCGCTGGGGAAACCTTTTATAGGTACCCATGCCTCCGGGATGAGAACATGGGTTATGTGGGACTCATTCTGCTTATCTCAGGGGGAACCGAGGTTTTCCCCGTGATAAGACACAGAATGTTACCGCACTAAAACCACAGCGGGTGTCCTCGGGCGTTGGTTGGGGGGCGCCCGGGGTGCTGGTATCCCATGCCGTCCGGACGCCCCCCCGCCTAGCCTTCTCCGGGGAGATGCCTTAACCTTGCGGCCAAGACACCTCCTCGTCCGCCATTGTGCGAATGCTTCCCGGTTGTGACGCGGAGCGGACACCGGCTCCACGTCACGCCTTCCCATTGGTGTTGGGGGGGGCGGGGTCGGGGCTCGAGTATTCCCGCTCGAGCCCCGCCCCCCCCGCCCTCCGGCCGCGGCCCCTTCCGCTCCCCACTGGGAGCAGCAGATCCAACCGCCAACCGGAGGGCCCTCAGGATTCAGGCGGCTCCCCAGGGCTTACGCCGTGGGAATCCGCCCTTGTCCCTCCCTCGAGGTCTCCGGGGGCAGAGCGCCGGACTTAAGCGTCCAGCACTCCCTCCCGGTGACCTCATCCCACCCCAGTATCGTCTAGGGCGGGACGGGGCCCGGCCCTCCCCTGGCCCCCACCACAGCGACCTCTTCGCCTGGGCAGCCAGGAGGGGTCGTCCCTCTCCTCCCGGGACTCAAGGGAGAGAACAAGTCTCCCCCTTCTCCCGCTCTTTTCCCTCTCCCTTTCCGTCTCCTCCTTCTGCGACATGACTTTTTCGCTGAAGGAGGAGACCGCCCTCCATTTCTGCTCGTCTCCCAACATTTTACCCACCAGGGTGGGCAGGGACAAGTCCCCACCCACCACCGCCGCCAGTTCCGCCCTCTCCCCCGCCCATCCTGGGCACTCCTCCAGAGTGTGCTGGGCCGTATCGCAATCATAGTCGCAGAACCAGCACACCCTAGACTTCTCCTTGCCGATTCGGCACAGGTACTCACCGAAGCAACCATGTCCGGTGAGCACCTGCGCCATTCTGTACGACACACCTCCTTGAGATCTGTCCAGCCAGTGGACGAGATGAAGTCTTATGGCCTCGATGGTCCTCTGGCCGGGCAAGCTGGGATCCTCCAGCATGCCCCGCCATCTTTCTATGAGGACACGTCGGGCCTGCCCCCTCACTGTACGCCTGATATCGTCTGTGACGAGAACTCCCGCCCGCTGCAGCTCCTTTACCCTGGTATATACCTCAGAGTACATGCGGGCTAGGAGTTCCGCCGGGGGCACTCCTGAGAGCACCCCCACCGCCGTCCAGCTCACTGTCCGGTACCCCCTGCATATGCGGTTAGCCACCCGACGCTGTAGCTGTCTCAAGGCATCGCGCAGACACCGAGTGGCCACCACCTTTTCCGCCCATATGGGGGCACCGTACATAAGCATGGCGTGTACAGTACCAGCGTACAGTCGGCGAACTTTTTCCGCGGGTCCCCCAAGGTTAGGTAAGAGGCGGCTCAGTGCCATGGCCGCCCTCTCCACCCTGGGGGAGATTTGCCGGAAATGCTCGCCGAACGTCCACCGACTGTCCAGGTGGAGGCCCAGGTACTTCAGATGGGCCTCGACCGGGGTGTCGACAACTCGTATTCGGGCTCTTGGTGGCGCCCCATGTCTTCTGTTGTGGAAAAAGGTTGCCTCCGTTTTATGGGGCGCCACCTTAAGCCCTACCGCCCGAATGGTGTTTACCACCGTCCCAGTAGCCAAGTTGGCCTTGGCTATAGCTTCCCCCCAGTTTCTCTCTCCGGCCAGGATCAAAGTGTCGTCTGCATAGCAGACGACATGACAGCCGGAAGGGAGGGCAGTCCGCAGGACCACGTCGTACGTGATGTTCCACAGGAGCGGTCCTAACACGGACCCCTGCGGAACTCCACATTCTACGTTCCGTCCTTTCCGCGTCCCGGTCGTAGTAGGTCACCTTCCTGTCCCGGAAGTAGTCCCGAACCATCGCTATCAGGTAGGGGGGCACCTGGTGGTATTCCAGCGCCGCCCCTACCCGACGCCAGGACAGGGTGTTGAAAACATTAGATATATCTAATGATACTACCAGCAACACCCCGCCTTCCTCCATGACGGATTCCGCGATCGAGCGCACTCTCTTGACTGCGTCAATTGTAGATCGCCCGACCCGGAACCCGTACTGATCTTCATCGAGGTTCGGGCCCTCCCGGGCCAAATGCCGGACGATGCGGTCGCAAATAATCCTCTCTAGGATTTTGCCTCGTCCAGAAGGCATATCGGCGGAGGGTTTGTCCCGCAGTTTGCCCTCTTTAGGAAGGAGGACTATATTTGCCTCCTTCCATACCGGGGGGAATTTCCCCTTCCTGAGGCATGAGGTATACAGGTCCCTCATCTCATCCTAGAGATCCTTGTGAGCAAGGCGCCATGTCCGTCCCGGGACGCCGTCAGGTCCCGGCGCTTTCGCGCTCTTGATTTTCCTGACGGCATCCCTCAGCTCTCCTCTCGAGACATGCATCAGCTCCTCGTCCCATTCCACTTCTCTTTCAGGAATCGGGTCATCGTACCCATCCTCCATTTCCGGAAACAGAGTATCGATGACCTTCAAAATGTATTGTACCTGCTCTTAGTGCACACTGTAAAAAATTTAATATATTACATAAAAATATGTTAATTACATAAATAATAAGTATAAAATTGATATATTTTCATTATTTATCGTGTAAATTTACACTTATCATTTATGTACTTTTACATATTTTTATGTAATACATTACTTTTTTTAAAGTGTATAATAAAAATGAGTATGTGTATATATGTATGTGTTGCCACTAATTGTAAGTAGTTGCAATGCAAGACAAACATAATCAAGTAAGTTATTAAAATACAAGATAAAAGTAAGTTTCATGAACAAATATGTAAATATCAAATTAGTAATATAATAGTACCATAAAATATTACAATTGTATATAATACATTAAAATTTTAAAATTATGAAAATTATAAATATATAATATACAAATATGAATAAATTTGCATAAAATATAATTACACGTAATATAGTTTAGGAAAAATATTGTTTGTATTAAAACATTTTTATTTTTATTTTTATATTTATATTATAGAAAATATTCTCCTTCTCTTGTTATTAAAAATATAATTATGCTTTAACAGATAATAAATATTTATTTTTGCTCTTAACTTTAATGAATGTCACAAATGTATTTTTATTGTGGCTTTAATATATTTTTATTGTCATCTTAAAAGAATAAATTTATAAATTCATCAATTTTTTATTCATTCTATCTTTATCTCTAATTTTTTTGTATTCTTTAATATTAATATACATATAAATGTATGTGTGTGTGTGTGTGTGTGTGTGTGTGTGTGTGTGTGTGTGTGTGTGTGTGTGTGTGTGTGTGTGTGTGTGTGTGTGTGTGTGTGTGTGTGTGTACACATGTATATTAATATATACAGGGTGTTTCAGACCACCCGTACCACCCATGTAAAAACTAGAGAAGTGGTTATTTCAAAAAAGTAAAAACATTTTCTTTATAAATCGGGTGCGCTCTATCGAATGGTGATATTTTCAACTTCTGGTTCCGGCCGGAAATAGGCGATTCAGACCGGAAGTGCATTTTTTTAAATGGAACATGGTATTTTTTATTGCAGATTCGGATTCTATGCGAAAAAATATGAAACTTTTGTACGAAACATTTTTTCGAAAAATGTCATTTATGTCTTTCAAACAACCTTCAAAATGTGTGTTGGCAAAAATAACGTTTTTGCATTATCTGCTCTCGGCATAACCCAGGATCTACGACGAGGACGTGGCAGATATCAGATCCCGTGTGTTTGTGTGTTTGTGTGTGTGTGTGGGTGTGTGCGTGCGCGCGTGCACCTCGTAGGGATAAGGACCCTGTGGTTCGTCGCTTCCACAGTAGTTAACGACTCCAAACCCTCCCTACGGTGTGTGTGTGTGTGTATTGTGTGGGTGTTGTGTGTGTGTGTGTGTGTGTGTGTGTGTCTGTGTGTATGTGTGGGTGTGTGGGTGTGGGTGTGTGTGTGTGTGTGGGTGGGTGTGTGTTGGTGTGTGTGGGTGTGTGTGGGTGAGTAGCTGTGTGCGTGCGCTGATATGGCTAGATGTGATTAGGCCTGATGTTCGAAATGTCCACCGTTTGCTTGAATGCAATTAAGTACTCTCTTTTCGAAATCATTTGTAGCATGAAAAATTTCATCAGCATCTAGAGAACCAATAGCGTCAAGTATTCTACGAATCATATCATTTCTTGTCGTAGGGCGTTCGCGGTATACCAGATCTTTTACTCTTCCCCACAAATAGTAGTCGAGAACAGTTAGATCCGGTGATCGTGGTGGCCAATTATGTGGGCATATTTGCCTATCCATTTATCTGGAAACATGTCGTTTAGTCGTTCACGGGCAACTCTAGATGTATGCGCTGGGCACCCATCTTGCTGAAAAAACATGTTTAGGCGTAATTGTAGAGGAATATCTTCAAGTAAAGGTGGAAGATCATTTTCGAGGAAATTAGCGTACCGAACACCGTTTAGATTTCCTTCAAAGAAAAACGGTCCAACAATATGTTTTTCAACAATTCCGCACCAAACGTTGATTTTCCAAATATGTTGATGGTCTATTTCTCGAAACCAATGAGGATTCCCTTGTGCCCAGTAACGACAGTTCCAAGTATTTACAGAGCCGTCACTCGTAAATGTGCTTTCATCAGAAAATTTTATTTTCTAATGAAAGTGTCGCGGTTGTTGGCGTATCCAGTTGCAAAATTCGAGTCTGTTTCTAAAATCGGCAATCGTCAATGCTTGATGCAGAGTCATTCTGTACGAATGCAGCTTGTTTTCATGATAAATTCGCCAAATTGTACTACGACTAACACCAGATTCTTGTTCTACACGCTTTAAGGATTCATGGGGATGCAATTGAGCGAATACAAGAATTTCTGGCGTTCTTTCGTCCCTAACTTGACGTCGAATTTGTCTACCTTTATTATGATCAGGTTGAATAATACCTTTATTAGTAATTCGCTTAGACAAACGAGAAAAAACATTGTGCGAATTAGAAGTGCGATCTGGGTATCTTTCTTGCCACAACCTCGCAGCTGCTCTAAATTGACCACCACATTCACCTAAAATAAGCATCATATCTAAAGCTTCTGCGTTTGAATAGGACACGGTCAATGAGAATTTTGTTACACTATTTATTTTCTGATGAAAGTTTCGCGGTTGTTGACGTATCCAATTGTACTTTGCTTTGTACTTTGCTATGTAGGGCGAACGCCCTACAACAAGAGATGATATGATTCGTAGAATATGTGACGCTATTGGTTCTCTAGATGCTGATGAAATTTTTTATGCTACAAATGATTTCGAAAAGAGAGTACTTAATTGCATTCAACCAAACGGTGGACATTTCGAACATCAGGCCTAATCACATCTAGCCATATCAGCGCACGCACACCCACACACACTCACACACACCCACACACACCCACACACACCAACACACACCCACCCACCCACCCACACACACACACACACACCCACACACCCACACATACACACATACACACATACACACATACACACAGACACACACAACACACACACACACACCCACACACACACACACCCTCCCCCACACACACACACACAACACCCACACAACACACACACACACCGTAGGGAGGATTTGGAGGCGTTAACTACTGTGGAAGCGACGAACCACAGGGTCCTTATCCCTACGAGGTGCACGCGCGCACGCACACACCCACACACACACACAAACACACAAACACACGGGATCTGATATCTGCCACGTCCTCGTCGTAGATCCTGGGTTATGCCGAGAGCAGATAATGCAAAAACGTTATTTTTGCCAACACACATTTTGAAGGTTGTTTGAAAGACATAAATGACATTTTTTGAAAAAATGTTTCGCACAAAAATTTCATATTTTTTCGCATAGAATCCTAATCTGCAATAAAAAATACCATGTTCCATTTAAAAAAATGCACTTCCGGTCTGAATCGCCTATTTCCGGCCGGAACCAGAAGTTAAAAATGTCACCATTCGATAGAGCGCACCCGATTTATAAAGAAAATGTTTTTACTTTTTTGAAATAACCACTTCTCTAGTTTTTAAATGGGTGGTACGGGTGGTCTGAAACACCCTGTATATATATATATATATATATATATATATATATACGAGGGTGGTTTGAAAAGTCCGTGCAAAGTCAGAGAGATGGCACCACTGGTGCGTATCGGGGTTATTTTTAGTTAGTAGCATCTTTTGGAAGAACACACACCATGTTTCAGCCAGATCGGTCTATTTCTCTGTGTTTGGCGTTCGTTTGAATCGAGAAAGTCGAATGATTTCCAAAAAATGGATGAAAGAGAATTTCGTGTGTTGATAAAACATTACTTTATGAAAGGCAAATCGCCTCAGAAGACTAAGGAGAAGCTTGATAAACATTATGGTGAATCTGCACCTTCGATTAGAACAGTTTATAAGTGGTTTCAAAATTTTCGGAGTGGCCATATAAGCACAAGTGACGCTGAACGTTCTGGACGCCCTATTGAGGTCACTACTCCAGAAATCATTGATAAAATCCATGATATGATAATGGATGATAGAAGAGTGAAGGTGCGCGAGATTGCTAGTGCTGTGGGCATCTCGAGTGAACGGGTACATAATATTTTGCATCAACATTTGGGCATGAAAAAGCTATCCGCAAGATGGGTGCCGCGATTGCTCACAGTTGACAACAAACGAAATCGTGTGAGGTGTTCCAAGGACGGTTTGCAGCTGTTTCAGCGGAATCCACAGGACTTTAAGCGTCGTTTCGTCACTGTGGACGAAACATGGATACACCATTACACGCCTGAGACCAAGGAACAGTCCAAACAATGGGTTGCCAGCGGGGAGTCTGCACCAAAGAAGGCGAAGACCGTTCTTTCGGCCGGGAAAGTTATGGCGACTGTCTTTTGGGATTCGCAAGGAATAATCCTCATCGACTATTTGGAAAAGGGCAAAACTATTACAGGTGCATATTATTCATCGTTATTGGACCGTTTGAAAACCGAGATGCAAGAAAAACGTCCACGATTGGCCCACAAAAAAGTCCTTTTCCATCACGACAACGCACCAGCTCACTCATCTGTAGTTGTAGCCGCAAAATTGATGGAATTAAGGTTCCAACTCGTTCCGCATCCCCCCTATTCTCCAGATTTGGCTCCCTCGGACTACTACTTGTTCCCCAATATGAAGAAATGGCTCGGGGGAAAGAGATTTTATTCAAACGAGGAGATGATTGCAGAAACGAATACCTATTTTGCAGAGTTGGACCAATCTTATTATTTGGAAGGGATCAACAATCTGGAGCAGCGTTGGACGAAGTGTATAAGCCTAAAAGGAGACTACGTTGAAAAATAAAAAAAGTTTATCCCGAAAAATTAAGTAGTTTTCATTTTTGCACGGACTTTTCAAACCACCCTCGTATATATATATATATATATATATATAAATTAATAAAGTAATAAAGTTATAATAAAGTTAGAATAGTCTTTTATCTTAGGTTACATTAACGTATATAGTAGTTGCGATAAAGGATTTGAAATTTGCCGCTCTTTATATGTTGCTTAACGAAAAATGGCGACTTCCGCCAGATTGGCACAACTCTACTTATAGGAACTCTATGTAAAATACATCGAATGCGCCCCTTCAGGCCGTTGCTGAAACTTCATGCCGTTTGTTGTCACTGTTTTTGTTGAGGACTGAGAGCTCTGACAGTTGACAGTTGACAGGTTAAGTTGAACGTTGCATTTATTTATTATCAGTGCTGTGCTTTGCAATACATTCTTACTTTCAGCCAATACATTTTGATAAACTTTATCGAGCAGCTTTGTAGAAAGTTTTTTTCTTGTTGGAGGTGTGTATGTTGGAAGCAGTTTTACAAAGTTTTTAAAATATTGTGATTCGACAATATTAAATGAAATATTACACCCCAAAAAAATTGAGCTAATGCTAAATCGATCTCGTTCCCATCAGCATCAGCTGTTAGCGGTTTTGATAGTTGCTTGGATTGTTTGGATTCTAACCGCTGTTTTTTCGGACGAGTTGAAATTGAATATATTGGCTGTAAATAAACAATTAGTTTTTTAATCAGTTTTCTCAAACTAATAAAATTAGGAGACATGAGACATGTACATGATATCGCGTTTCTTGATTACTTACCTGACTGATTTTATTTTCGGAATTCATCGTTTATCGTTTCACTTAATATCACACTTTTACTTTCTTATAAAGTTCTTTATTTGATTGAATACATAAATGCTTATATATTAATTTTAGATAAAGTTAGGTAACGTGTATATTACTTATTTATACATATTTGACGTAATATACATGCATATTACGTATAACGTAAAAAACCCTAGAATTTGTCAAATGTCCCAATCCTGGCGCTGGGGTGTTGAAGCAGGCAGTGTCTCTATACGGAAAAGTGAAGAGAGGAGGGAGAGAGGGCGCCACGAGGATCGAAGAGCAAGTAGCGACACACAGGAGATCGATTGATCGATTGATCATTGATGGGTCGTTGCTGTGAACGACAGAGAGATAGAAGAGGTTAGGAGTATGACAGGAGAGGACGGCGTGACAAGAAAGACAGTGTATGGTAGAGAGTAGTAGACAGAGGAGAGACGGAAAAGCAGTGGAGTAGCCAGGAGGTGCGGTGGACGAAAGATTTAGAGTGAAGAGAGGAAAGACAGGTCAGAGGGGAGAAGAGAAAGGAAAGATGAGTCGGCAGGAAAAGTTGGTGGAGGAGCTGAAAGGAATAAGGGAAGAGATTAAAAGAGTGGCGGATGTACTGGAGAGGATTACGGGATGGATGATGGAAGGAAAGAAAAGGGAGGAGAAAGGAGGTACACAAGGAGAGCAGGGATGAGAAGACGGCAGAGAAGGAAAGAGAAGGTACGAAGTTAAGAGAAGGTAAAAGAGAGAGGTTAGAAGGAGAAGGAAAAGGAAGCGGAAAAGTAAGAGAGAGAAATAAAATGGAGAGGCTGAAGGAAGAGGAGGACCGGGAGAGCACGCAGGAGGAAATAGACAGCAGGGAAGGAAAAGAAGAGGACCGTGATAGTAGAGGAGAGTCGGAAGAGAGTGAAGAAGAATGGTGGAAGGTGATAGAAGAAGAAAGAAGAGTGGGCAGGAGGAAGGAAGAGGAAGAGGAGAACAGATTCGGCGGAAATGAAACAAAGGAGAGCAAGGAGTTGAAAAAATGGGGCGGAGATAAGGAGGAGAGGATAGAGGTTAGGGAGAGGGAGGACAAGGGAGGAGAAAGCGGAAAGGAGGGGGGGTGGAGGAGGATAGGGAAGAGCGGAAAAGGAAAAGAAGAGGACCGGGACAGTAGGGAAGGAGAAGACTATGGGGGGAAAGGAAGAGAAAAAGAAAATGAAGAAAAGACAGGGTGGAGGGAAACGGAAAGCGAAGAAGAGGTAGGAAGGTTAGAAAAGGAAGGAGAAGAGAGGGAAGAGAAAGGAGGAAAGAAGAAAAGAAAGAAGAGTTAGCAAAGGTGGGAACAGAAGAACGAAGAAGGATAGAGGACAAGGAATGAGAGAATGAAAGGGAAGAAGTGTGGAGGAGATTAGAAAAGAGGGAGGAGAAAGTTAGAAAGGAGAAGGAGAGAAGGGAACGAGAGAGGAGGGAGAGAGAGAAGAAGGAAGAACAGGAGAGAAGAAGGAGAAGAAGGAAGAATGTAATATGGAGGGGAATAGAGGGAGATGGGAGGTTAGAAAGGAAAAGGTTTATGGAGGGAATAGTGGATAGAGTGCTAGGGAGGGAGTTTGAGATAAAGGGGATGGAGGAAAGAGAAGGGGAAGCAGGTTCTTGGGTGTTGATAGTGGAGATGGGGGAAGAGGAGGATAAAAAAGAGCTGATAGAGAAAGGGTGGGAAATTAGAAGAAAATGGGGAGTAGGGATAAATGAAGATTTAACGATGGAGGAGAGGAGGGAAAGGTGGAGGATAGTGGAGAAGGCAAGAAAGGAGAGGGCAAAAGGGAGAAGCGTGATAGCGATGAACAGAAGGATTTGGAGAGAGGGGAGGGAATGGTTATGGGATAATGGAAGGGGAGGTTGGTACAAAAGGGAGGAAAGAGGAAAATGTGAAGAGGGTGGAAAGCAGAAGTAAAGAGAAAGAAAGAAGAGGAATGTGAGGAGGGTAGAAAGTAGAAGTAAAGAGAAAGAAAGAAAGAAGAGGAGAGGGGTAGATGGGAGGGAGAGGGGAAGGAAGGTATAAGGGTCAAGGAGGAAATGGGGAAAGGAAAGGAGAAGGGGGAAAAGAAGAGGAGATAGAAGGGGGAGGGAAGGGAGGGTAGACAAAAAGGAAGGGTAAGGAGAGACTGTAAAAAATGTTTTTTGTTGGAAGGAGAAGGAAAGGAACAAGGGTAGAGGAGACAGAGCCGGAGAGAGGAATGGAACACTTGGTTGGAAGGACGGAAGGGAGAAGACAGGAGGAAAGGCGGAAGGAACCAGGAGGAAGAGGGGTAGAAGGGAAGGGAGGATAGGTTAGAAAATTGTAAGGTCGAAAAATGGCCAGTTTAGGGATTTTACCGAAATATCGACCATCACGGATCGACAATCTTAGGGGCCGGGTCGACGGCCCTCGGAATCTCCAACTTTTTCCCCCACCCCCCACCCCGCGGCCACTTCCGGTTTCCGAGATACGACCGTTTGAAAATTTCAAAACGCCGTATCTCCGCGGGATGGAGGGGGGGAAGACGACCTCGGGTGTCCGAGTTGGACATGTCCGGCCGCGTCCAACGCCGCTTCGACCGCCGAGATCGGTCAAGGTCGCTCGGAGATACGCGACTCCAAAGTTGACCGCGACGCGTTGCGACGTTGCCAGGACGCGGGGGAGGGGAGAGCGACAAGGGGGGACGGAACGGACGGTCGGCCGAATGTCCAAGGTGAGCCCACAGTTACCCCCCTCCCTTGCTCTTGACCGCGGAGATACGGCCGTTTGAAAGTTAAAAAACGCGATAACTCAGCGGCAGGGAGGAGGGAGGGAGGCGACCACCGGTGTCCGAGGTGGACGGGGCGAGACGCGTCCAACGACCCGTCGACCTTGGCGATCGGTCGAAGTCGCGCGAAGACTCGCGAAGCCGAAGACGATCGATTCGTTCCTCTCACTCGCGTCTGCGACCAACGTGTCGGGGCGGGGTGGGGGGTCGACGGGGGCGAAGCCCCCTTGTGGGGGGTTGGGGGGCAAAGCCCCACTGTCGCGTCCATCTGTGAAAATTCTATAATGTTGGAAAATTAAAAAAAAAATAATTTTGAGAATCTGTCCTGACCACATACCAAACCGTGACTGATGGTTGGTCCTGACCTCGCCGGACGTAACCGCGATGCATCCAGACTCGAATCCATCCTGACCCGAATCCATCCTGACCGCTTGCTTAAAAAAAATTGTCGATATTTGTAACGTTGAAGGATGATTTCAAGTTGATGGAAAACGATAGCGGGCAGCTGTTTGACGTTGCAAGAGAGACACGCAAGGACCGACGAACAAGAAATCGAACTCGAAGCCGACTCGTAAATACATCGAGTCCAGAGTAGTGCGGAATACATGACGCATTTCGCAGAGTCGTCCTATTCCTGTATCACCCCACCAACACCACCACCACCACCTCCATCACCACCTCCACCACCTTTCCGGTCTCACATAATCCGGCGAGTGTCCGTATCGCGCCGTACTGTCCCACGGTACTTGATTCTCTAGACGTATTTTAAAAATTTCAACATTGGCGCAAGCTATTGGCGACACAGGGGGGGTTGGGGGGCGAAGCCCCCCAGTTCTCGGGCGCAAGGCGGGGATGGGGGTGCAGGGGGAAGAGGCTCCGCCCCTTCCCCCGCCTATGACGGAGCGACACTCAATTTCGCCAACTGGAACGCTCGCGACCGGAATCTCGATGCTGACTCTTGGTTTATCCGCGATCCATTCTGACTCGAATGCATCCAACGACCACGTCCGATTTCGACCGTGCTTGCTTTTCGAAACAAAAATTGTCGATAGTAGTAATACTAGGCCGGTTCTAACTCAGAGGCAATGAGGGGGGGGGGAACCAAGGGCGCGGGGGAATGACGTCACGCGGGGAGGGGGGATGACGTCACGCGGGGAGGGGGAGGCGTCCGCGGGGAGGGGGAAGCGTCCGCGATTTTGGTGCCTGGTCCGCGGGGAGGGGGAGGCGTCCGCGAGGTTAAGGTCCGCGAGGGGGCCGCGGGGAGGGGGAAGCGTCTGCGATTTAGGTGACGGGTCTGCGAGGGGTCCGCGGGGAGGGGGAGGCGTCCGCGAGGTTAGGATCCGCGAGGGGTCCGCGGGGAGGGGAGCGTCCGCGATTTTAGGGTCCGCGAGGGGTCCGCGGGGAGGGGGAGGCGTCCGCGAAAGACCACATGAAGCTTTGTTGGTGAGGGGTCTGCGGGGAGAGGGGAATCCGCGAAAGACCGCATGAAACTTTTTGGGTAAGGGTTCCGCGGGGAGAGAGGAATGTGAAGGATAGCGCGAGGCGAACGCGAGAGAGAGAGAGATGTCGCGAGAGAGACGTTCGCGAAAGAGAGATAGCGGTAGCGAGATGATGCGGCGATTGAGAGCGCGAGGTGTTGCAGCAAGGCGTATATGCAAGAGCGAGAGAGATAGCGCGAGATGACGAGAGGTAGCGAGATGACGCGAAGGAGAGCGCGAGAGCTGATGCAGCGAAGGAGAGCGCGAGGTGCACGCGAGAGAGATATCACAAGAGCGAGAGAGAGATGTTGCGAGACGATGCGGCGATGGAGAGCGCGAGAGCTGATGCAGCGAACGAGAGCGCGAGAGGCGGACGCGAGAGAGACTTTTTTTTTAATAATATTTTTTTTTTAATTAATATTTTTAGGATGAGGAAGGGGAGAAGATCTAATCTAAAATAAACTATATATTTTTAATATATTTAAAATAATTTTTATTATATAACTATGTGTGTGTGTGTATATTTTACAAAATGTTTGTGTGTGTATGTGTGTGTGTGTAAAAATATAAGAATGAAAATATAATAATAATATATAAAATATAAAATATAAAATATAATATAAAATATAATATAAAATATAATATAAAATATAAAATATAATATAAAATGTAAAAAAATATATAAAATTTACTGCAGCGCGATGGTGGCTGCGAGAAGCGGCAGGGACTGCTGGGCGGGGACTCCTGCATAACAGAAAATGTTATTAAGAATTTATAATTAATAGATAATTTGATTTATATTTAATTTAATTTAATTTATAACTTACATGATAATCTCAGCCTTTTGACGTCAGATTTATTGGACGCGTAAATATTAGTCCACCCAATGGAACATCTTCCAAAAAACGCCATGATGAAGCTTGCGCTTTTTTGGAGAACAATATAGGGGATATGTCATAAAACACGAATGCTTGCAAGAACAGGCATTCAATGTTTCCTTTTCACGATCTCGTAAAAACTGATGCAACGATTTTGCATTAGGACTTCGTTGACCAATTTCACGATTTTTTAACAACTTCACTACCGAAGTTACTGGCTCAACTTTATATCTTAATGCCTTTTCACGCTCCATTTCAACGTCTGATATATCATCAACGTTTGATATATCACTATCATCTCATCATCATTCACCACATCATCATCATCCACCACATCTTCTCTATCCATCACAACTTCTCTAACCATTTTACATTCAAGACTATCAGAAACTTTATGATGGGACACATATTATAATGTTGCTCCCCTCTTGATTTAATTCTACATCTCTCTTCATCTCTCTGTTCTAACTGGAGTATCATCTAACTCATCATTTTTTGAAGAGTTTTGCCGATAATGCATGTGCACATCATACTATTCATATACATACTATTCATATACATATAGAACAGGGGCGGGAAAGAAATAATTAAACACACAGTTTAACAGTAAAATAATTTATTTGTTGCAAACATTATAAATAATTTCATTTATAGCACAAGTTATCAATTCACAATCTATAAGTGATTCACTATTAAACATATTACTATCACGTATCGCCTTTGCGGCATTGCTCACATCGCGGATATTATCACATTGTAAAATATTTACAAATTATTTAAATTTTTCATTAACACTATGAGTATTCTCACACAGCCAGGAATACATATGATCAATACATTTGTCGAAATCGAATAAATGTAGTAACGTTGATGGTTTCATGTACAAAGAATTATCAGATGAAGTAATTTTTATAATTTTTGAAGTATACATGTTAACCGCTTCGAGTGTCAGATCACTAATCCATAGCGGAGTTTCAGTTAGCTGCTCAACGTCTGCTCATTTCCGCATTAGAGATTTCCATGTTTCAATGGGTAATATTATTTGATTGCCTCGATTATCACCGAGAGCCAATTCCACATAGGATATTATTCCGACGCTGATTCCTATTTCCAAATATTTGTATGATGTTGGGGTTAAGACGTATCTTCTTCCAAGTATACGAGCCGCACGATGAATGCTATAAAAATTTTATTGAAAATAATTATTTAACAACAAAAAAAAAGTTGTTTATTGAAAAATTCATTTAACAGATAATATTAAAACTTACTTGTCACATTTCTTCTTGTACAAAACATTGCTCTCTTGTACTGGAACGTAATAATTCATGCTGGCGGAGTACATTTTAAAAGAACCTTTTCAATCGAGTGATTGATACAATACTAAATCATTATTACAAGTTTTTATTGATACAAAGCAATGGGGTGGGAATTATTGCTGACACAAAATTATTTTTAACCAATCAAAGCGCCGATGCACAGCTGCTATGACATCATCCTCAATGAAATATTAAATGTAAAATAATGCAACATATCCAAAATTTCAAGCGTCAATGCACGACTGCTATGACATCATCCTCAATGAAATATTAAATGTAAAATAATGCAACATATCCAAAATTTCAAGCGTCAATGTACGACTGCTATGACATCATCCTCAATGAAATATTAAATGTAAAATAATGCAACATATTCAAAATTTCAAGCGCCGATGCACGGCTGCTATGACATCATCCTCAAATGAAATGTTAGAATTATTGTCAAGGTCAAAATGTGCAAAATGTAACATATTCAAATGCCAATGCACCGGCTGCTGTCATCCCCCAGGTGTTCAAAATGTGTAAAATTGCAATTTTCAAGCGCCGATGCACGGCTGCTATGACATCATCCTTAATGAAATATTAGAATTATTGTCAAGGTTAAATGTGCAACATACTCAAGTGCCAATGATCTCTACGATTAAATAAAAAGGATGGTAAAGAGGCATACTATGTTAGTATCATTGTCAGAGGTTCAGCAAGAGCATCTCAAAAATGGCACAATTGGAAGTAAGTTTGTTGGAGCAAGCTGCAAGGGTGAATTCGGTGGAAGAATATATTGTGTGGGAGCAGCAATGTGACGAATACATCCAATCACTGGAAGAACAAAGTCGAATAAAACGTCCACGATTACCGATCGGAGTTCGACAATCGCTTGTCTCCCAAATCGCACGTCTCGAAGGGTTGAAGAATTCGGTACGCAGACGTTTTGTACAGGCAGGTGCCGGAAGCAGTTCGCGAGACATCGGACTCATATGGCGAAAGATTGATACGGCGTTCGAGAGCCGCATCTTGACTGGTGCGGTGATAAACAGCAATCACATTGAACCTCGTCAATTTCTAGAGGATGCCAAAGACATTGTGATCGGACACGTGCAAAAAGTGTTGCAAAAACACACTAGTGTAAAAGTGAACATATTTAATGGTGAGTTTGTGTCGGGCGATAAGCGCGCTAATAAAAGTGTCAACACTAAAAACTTTGAAATCTTTCACACCTCCGATTTACATGATTGGTACGATCAACGCGCTATGGAGCCCACGCTAGCATCGCTAGAAGAATTTCAAGAACGTGATAGTGGTTGGGCATTATCGCGAATAAATAATTTAACTGTAAATATAAACAAATACAATCCAATGCGTGCGGGATGCCATGTTAAATTGCCGCGAGAAATAATGAACAAAAGAGCTGTAGTGAACGTGCAATCTAAAGACAATGCATGTTTCGCGTGGGCGGTGGTCGCTGCTCTGTACCCCGCAGAAAGAAATGTGGAACGGGAATCTTCATATCCCCATTATTCGACAGTGCTGAATCTCCAAGACATTGAGTTTCCAGTGACTGTGAATCAAATTAAGAAATTTGAACTATCAAACAACATTTCGATAAATGTGTACTGTATCGAAGAAAAGAACATTGTCCCAATGCGTCTCAGAGAGCAGAAGAAAGATAGACACATCAACTTGCTGTACGTGGAAGACAGCAACAACATTGGACATTTCGCCTGGATAAAGAATCTATCCCGGCTTGTCAGCTCGCAATTGAGCAAAAAAGATCACAAGAAATATATCTGCGATCGGTACGTATATTTATTGCAAATTATATATATTAAATAATCATAAAATAATTATAAAGTGTTTATAATTGCTATTATCTTTTACAGATGTATGCATTATTTCGGGTCTGAGGACAAGTTGCAGTCACATACGGTAGACTGCGGAGAGATGAATGACTGCGCTATCCGGTTACCGAGCGATAAGGACAAGTGGCTCGCGTTCACCAACTATACCAGGAAAGAACGGCTTCCTTTTGTCGTATACGCTGACCTCGAATGTGTACTGACAAAGACGGAAGAAGAAAAAAACTTTCAACATCACCAAGTATTTAGTATAGCATATTATGTACATTGCTCATATGACGATTCATTATCCGAGTATTATTCTCGTCGTAGTGTAGATTGCGTTTCGTGGTTTTCCGAACAACTACAAAATTTAGCGATACGCGTAAAGAATATTTTGGCAACTAACGTTCCCATGGTAAATTTAACATCAGACGAGTGGGAAAAATTTCATAGCGCGACACATTGTCATATATGTGAGAAACCATTCACGCAAGATGACGATACACGCGTACGCGATCATTGTCATCTGACCGGGCGGTACAGAGGTCCAGCACACTCAAATTACAACTTAAATTATAAAAACTCTTTTTGTATTCCAATAGTATTTCATAATTTATCCGGTTACGACTCACATTTCATAATTAAGGAAATAGCTACAGCGTTCGAAGGGGGAATCGAATTACTTCCAATAACTAAAGAAAAATATATATCATTTACAAAAAATGTTCAAATTGCCGAAGACAAATCCAGAAATATTAAATTACGTTTTATCGATTCATATAAATTTCTCAATACTAGTCTCAATAAATTGGCATCATTTCTAAGTAAAGATAAACTCAAAAATTTACAATTGAAATTTCAAAATTTATCCACTCACAATTTCGAATTATTGACGCGAAAAGGTGTCTTTCCGTACGAGTACATTGACTGCGTGGACAAGCTGCAGGACACGCGTTTACCGCCGCGCGAATCGTTTTATAGTTCCTTGACCGGTGACACTGTATCAGAGAGCGATTACGCGCACGCTGAGAACGTCTGGAATCGATTCTCCCTTCGAACTCTAGGCGAATATAGCGACTTATATTTAAAAACTGATGTCTTGTTATTAGCAGATATTTTTGAAAATTTCCGCGACACTTGCATCGAGAGTTATGGGCTCGACCCTGCGTATTATTATACTCTCCCCGGGTATACGTGGGATGCGATGCTAAAACATACAAATATTACGTTTGAATTGCTTACCGATATCGACATGGTTATGTTTATAGAACGGGGTATACGCGGTGGTCTAAGTCAATGTTCAAACAGATATGCACACGCTAATAACAAGTACATGCAGTCATATGATCCATCGAAACCATCGTCATACCTTATGTACTTCGATGTAAATAATTTGTATGGATGGGCAATGTGTCAACCATTGCCTTATGCTGATTTTCAATGGGTCGATGACATGTCTAGTTTCAATTTATCATCTATCGCGCTCGATTCGCCTACAGGCTACATCCTTGAAGTAGATTTAGAATATCCACAATGTCTTCACGATGCGCACACTGACCTACCGTTTTGCCCGACACGCGACAAGCCACCAGGCAAACGGGAAGATAAGCTTCTCGCAACGCTATACAACAAGAAGCGATATGTGATACACTACCGCAACCTGCAGCAATGTACGCGTCACGGCCTTCGCGTTGCAAAAATACATCGCATATTACAATTCGCGCAATCTCCATGGCTTCGAAATTATATCGAACTTAATACGCAATTTAGAACACACGCGAAATATGATTTTGAAAAAAATTTATATAAATTGATGAATAATGCAGTATTCGGCAAAACGATGGAAAATGTGCGTAATCGGGTTGATGTAAAACTTATCACACATTGGGAAGGAAGATACGGTGCAGAGGCAATGATTGCGAAACCAAATTTCCACAGTAGAAGCATCTTTTCAGAAAATCTAATCGCTGTAGAATTACGTAAACTCGAAGTAAAATTTTACAAACCAATCTATGTCGGCATGTGCATACTCGACATCTCCAAAACATGTTTATACGAATTTCATCACGAGTACATGTCACCGCTATATCGCGACAGATACAGGGTAATGTACACCGACACAGACAGCCTAATATACCACATCGAATGTGAAGATGTGTATAAGAATATAAAGCGCGACGTAAGCAAATTTGATACGAGCGATTACGCTGCGGACAATGTGTATGGTATACCGCTCGTGAATAAAAAAGTGCCAGGTCTAATGAAAGATGAAAATAACGGTACGATAATGACCGAATTTGTAGGGCTTAGAGCAAAAATGTATGCATTACGAGTGGATGGTAAGAAAGATACCAAAAAAGTAAAAGGTGTCAAGAGTAACGTTGTCGCGAGAACGATAACGTTTGATGATTACACGCGGTGTTTGAATGAAGAGATTGAAATGACACGTAGTCAGTCATGTATAAGATCGAAATTGCATGAAGTATACACCATTCGCGAGACGAAAATTGCTCTAAGTCCTCACGATGACAAGCGGTATATCATACCTGAAACCACTAATACATTACCATGAGGACATTATAAAATACCTTTGTAAATAATATTTGTTGTAAAATATGTATATTTTGTATATTTTGTATATGTATATTTTGTATAAATATGTATATTATATGTATATTTGTATTTATAAAATTATTAGATAAATATATTGTAAAATAAACAGTGTACAAATATTTTAAATAAATGTTTATAATAAATTATTTTTATGAATCCATGAGTTGTGAGATTTATCCAGTCCCAACCATTTCACATAAACATCATCGCCTTTTTTCCGCAAAACCTTTTCCACGAGATATACATCGGGATTTGCAACATGATGTAGCTCATACTCGTAGAATCCTCCGGCGACGGAATTTCCGCGCAAATCTTCAAGTATATATGTCGCAGGATTAGTTTTCTGCACTTTGATAATTTTAAATATTTCAGTAGTCCAATTTGGTGTAAAACCTTTTTCGAAGACGGTTTTGAATTTACTCACGCGTACCTGACAACCTACTTTGAATCTTGCCGGAGCAGCAATTTTTATGTTACTGTATACCGTATTTAAAAGTTTTTCGGCAATCTCCGGAGTAACATCGATAGGTTTCATACCGATAGTGCGATGTTTTCGCGCATTGTACTCTGCAACGAGTCGGGACAGCGCGTCGATCCACTTGTAATTACCATTAAGTGTAAACATTTTCCACATATTATTCTTTAAAGTACGATTAAATCGTTCCACTACTGAGGCTTTCATAACAGAATACGTCGAGTAATGATTGATGTTGTGTTTTTTTACGAGTTTCTGCACATTTGCATTGTAAAATTCTTTTCCTCTATCGGTTTGCATGTTTCTCGGACATCTCTTGCTATCTCGAATTATCTCAGCGATAGCGTCAGCTGTTTCGCGTCCGCTCTTATTCTTGAGCGGCAGGGCCCATGCATACTTGCTCAACACATCGATGACGGTGAGTATGTAATTGTATCCTTTGTTGACTCTTGCATAAGGACGCATCTCGACCACGTCAGCTTGCCACAGGTCGTCGTATCCATGTACTATGACACGTCTACGCGGAAAATTTCTTCTCGCTGGAGCGTGCAATTCCTCCACGAGTAGCTGCTTTTCAGAGGTGTTTGATCGAGGCATATTTGTAATAATGTGATATAATTTTCACGTAGTGTTCTTTATGTATCTTTTGATGTAGTCTGCGTTACAGCCATTTTATCCAGCGTTAATAATAGCGCCTGCATATTCCTTTCAAGCCTGATTATGTTTTTCTCAATTTCTTTCTGTTGATCTCTCAAAAGCTTGACACTCGCTTCGACATATCGTTTGTTGGCTGCATCATTATCATCTTCTGGTTGCGCTACACGTCGTATCTTGCGCGACCTTGCGTCATAGCCGGAGGCTGTTAGACACAGAGTATTATCGCGCACGTAATTTCTTAGTAATCCATCCCATTGATAATATGAATTATTATTCGACGTTCCAAGTGATAATCCAAATTTATTAATCGACATTTCGATACCACTAATATTGACAGACTGACTCATATCGTGGATGTATAACTTATTTTATAATAATACGAGCTTCGTAAAGTTCCTCGATAATCGATAATATTTCATTGCTGTGGGCGTTGTTGCCGGCTTGACGTGAAGCTTCAAGCAATCGCAGACGATCTACCAACTCGTTGGGATCATTCCAATGCACGTAATCAATCTTATTATTGTTTAAGATCATAGCATGCGGTATACCTTTTCCAGATTTTTTATCAGAGAATAATGGTGCGATTATATATTTATATTTGTATCCCTTGTTACCTAATACAGACTGATTCACATTACCATTTCGTCTGTGAGCATTTGTTCTTATTAATATACTTTTATAGTTTTGCAAGTCATTCGCAGTATATATTTCATCGTCGGGAATTCTCTTGAAAACCAACTCGTAAAGACCTGCTGTTCCAACGTATTTTGACCCATCGATAATTATATTATCATTTTTATCCACATCGAAATTTTTATTACCGAGCGTCATTCCTTTGTCGATAAATTTAACACCGTATACGTAATCCATCTTGGAATTTTTATCTTGACTCAATATAGCTGCCACATATTTTTGAGCAAGTGGACCCAGGTGATTTCGCAATGAATTTTGACCATCGGATGTTTGTAATGAATGTTGAATTGATGTCACAAGCGATTGAGGTGAAGTCTCGAAAATTTCCTCGATAGATGTCTTATCATGCAATAATTGCCTTGGCTGTACATCTTGTATCGGAGTAGAAGTAGTTGCATCCAATAATTGTTGCATTCGCCTGCTTTTGATTCGCTTTGGAGTAGAAGTTATACCGCTCAATGATATATTTAATCGCTTTGTTTTAAACTCTTTTTTCTCTCCGAGCATACTCAATGGTTCAATCTTTTCTTCACCAGACTCAACACCAACTGTATTTTCAACAAGCTGTTTCAGAGGTTCAGATTGGTTTAAAATGCCTCTCCAATGCATCGTCCTCCTCCATTTTACCAGTTTTCAAGAAACGATATTTTTACGGATTGAATCGCTCGTTTTCGCAATCTCTAACACAATCTTTTCACGATCGTTATTCATAATGTTGCAATTTAGACGTTGCTCAATCAATGCATCGAAAGCGACTAAGTGCTTTGCGGTATTGCAAATTCATTAAATCCTTTTCTGTATCGTCCATTAGTCAGCGGACTGTCCTTGTCAATCGCTGCAAATCCATATTTATGTTGCCAACATTTCTGACAAAATGCACGAAAATTATTGTAAGACATATCTGTATTTACGTGATCGTTGTACACATGTTTCAAGTTTGTCCCATCTTGTTTAAATAAAATTAATAAGTTTGCATTGTCACGTACAAGATGCTTGGGTATCTTGGCATACGTTTGACAAAAATAGAAACAGTCGACGCTCGAGTGTCGCCCCATTGCAAAGTACTCTCTTATCGTATCTTGCTTGTCACATGCCACGTCATCAAAGATAAAAATGGAATTCGGAAGCGCCTCACTCGGTGGAATGACATCGCTATTATTAGAGAATGTAAAATAACCAATTTCTTCTATCGGTGATAGCAAATTTTCCAAATATCGATATTTCGGTTGTTGAAGCGATTTCGAGTATACGTACACGTTCTCGAAGCAAACGCCGTGCGGGCTTTCTATCAAACTAATCAATGCGTTAGTTTTACCACAATTCGAAGGACCGCAAATGATTCCGCGTATAGTATTCGGCAGTATGTTTCCATGTCTGCGTATTTCTTTATCCGACATCAACCGTGTTTTATCGTCGAAATTTGTAACTTTGATTATCGTCGATTGCTGAACGAACCGCATGTTTTCTCTCGAATGAATGAATGAGTCATGGAGAGCCTATTTATAGCTGCGCGGAACCATGAATCACTCAGTATCGAAAAAATGTTTGTTCTGCTAACAAGTGCTTCCGATATTCACGGTTTAAGCGCCGAACAGCTGCAATTTGTACCAAAAGCATTTTTATTGCGATATGAAAATCACATCCACTACGTGTGGGACAAGCTTCCGGAACACATAAAGGCGGATCCAGAGATTCAGACCTGTCGTCGATGTTTGAAACATTACAATCGACCGTGGCAGCAAACGCACATCGACGGTCCAGCGCCAATGATAAAGGATTGCAGCGAATGTCAACGAAAATAGGTAGTGGTCTCTTTAATCGCGCGATAAACGCGCTTCCGATAGAATTACATATTCCCAGCTATCAGTTTTGCGGTCCGGAGACTCATTTGGAAAAGCGATTGGCTAGAGGTGATCGAGGTATTAATCCATTGGATGCCGCGTGTCGCGAGCACGACATTGCATATTCTCAAAGCAACGCCCTCAGAGAACGACACGTTGCTGATAATATACTCGCTGCGAAAGCGCGAAAACATATTACTGCGAGAGATTCAACTCTTGGTGAAAGAGCAGCCGCTACGACTGTTTGGGCAGCTATGAAAGCAAAGACAAAATTCGGTATGGGGATGAAGACGAAAAAATCTTTGAAAAAGAAGAAGAAACGAATACTGCCTGTGGCGAAGCGTGGTGGTATCTTGCCAATTTTACCATTGTTGGGAGTTCTCGGTTCGTTGACAGGTGGAGCAGCGGGAGTCGCAAAGGCTGTGAATGATAGCAAGGCTGCGCAACGTCAGCTTGAAGAAATGCAACGTCATAATCACGCTATGGAAGGTCGTGAAGTTTATCTCGCTCCATACAAACGTGGACAGGGATTCTCAACTAAGAAAAAAAAACGTCAAAAAAAAAAAACGCTAAAAATGCCTGTGGGTGTAACAACTAATGTACAATTAGAACAACTGGCAAGACGTATGCATATACCATTCTTTAGAGGTGTTTTCATGCGCAATAATTTACCGATAAACGGTGTGCGACAAAATGAGAGCGGTATCGTCAATTTGGACGACGTTGATGGTCCCGGTACTCATTGGGTAGCATATGTAAAGAGGGGAAATCGATCAATATATTTCGATAGTTTTGGTAATCTACGACCACCCAAAGAATTGGTGCAATATTTAAATGTTATGAAAATAGAATACAATCACACATCCTATCAAAATTATAATCAGAATAATTGTGGACAATTGTGTTTACGATTTCTTCAAACGGTTGATATAAAACCTGTCAATCCATCATCACGATTCAGTTTGACAACATGTCGCTAACACTAACGTTGACTGGCAAAAGTAGCGTTCTCGCTGTAAGCTACTTTCCAGCTATAGATTTATCGAATGGTGATTATGAGCTCGGTTTAACAGATTTTGAAACTTATCATACGATTCCGAATGTAAATTCTAAGAATAATAAATTTTACTTTGATAACGATGACAAGGAAATTACAATACCCGAAGGATCATACGAAATACATGCTCTAGATGAATATCTGAGACGTGCAATTTCACAATATCCTTCCAATAAAGAGCAGAATGAAGATGCAATAGCGCTTCGCGCCAATCATAATACTCTAAAGAGCGAAATCAAATGCATCTATAGAATAAACTTTAATAAACCATACAATATAGGATCGTTGTTGGGATTCTCGTCGAATCGTATATTGCAACCTCACAAATGGCATGATTCGGATTTACCTATAAATATTATTAGCGTGAATATTATCCGTATAGAATGTAGCGTCACCACTGGTGCGTACAGTAATGACAAGCGCGTACACACGATACATGAATTTTCACCGAGCGTGCCGCCAGGATATAAGATATCGGAAACGCCTGCACAGATCATTTATCTCCCGATCGTCGTACGGAGCATTACTGATCTAACGATACGCATTGTTGATCATGAAGGACGATTGTTAGATTTTCGAGGAGAGGAAGTTACTGTAAGATTGCACGTACGGCGTCGACAAAATTAGCGTGTGATGCTCGTGCTAAATGATACGGAGCACGTGAGAGATAATAATTTTACGAGGGACATTACGAGGGACAATACTTTTGCGAGAGCAGCTGCGGCAGTGAGCGACAATAATCAGAGATCTCGTTACACTAAAAAGAAATTCAGCGCATTGAATCGCGAATTTTTAAAATCATTGGGATTCATCGTACGAAAAGATGATTGATATTTTGAATATTGGTGGTGAACCAGTCTTTGATGATCGTATCGTCAAGGTTGAGACACATACATACAATCCATATGCTAACACATCGCTTGGACATAGCGACGAGATACGGATACCTATACACCACCAGGATTTGTATACGTTGCCGTGCGAAAGCTTTTTGTATGTCGAGGAAAAATTGATGACATCTAAAATAGATGCAAATGAAACGATGATATTAACAAATAATTGTGTTGCGTTCATGTTTGATGAAATTCGATATGAACTCAATGGTGTGGAGATTGATCGCAACAGAAACGTTGGAATAACTTCAACGATGAAAAATTATGTTTCTTTAACAACCGAGAGAAGTAAAATCTTGAAGAATGCTGGATGGGATATGACACATAATGGGTCATGTAATGAAATTTGTATGTTCAACTTTTGCGTGCCGCTCAACATGCTATTGGGATTTTGCGAAGATTACAAACATGTTGTGATTAATGCTCGCCATGAATTAATTTTGATACGTTCGCGCAACGACAACAATTGTCTGTATGGACCTGCTGAAGCTGCTATTGAATTACTCAAGATACAATGGCGTATGCCTCATATACTATTGAATGAGGTTAATAAACTGTCCTTGCTACGAGCATTGGAAAGCGGGCAATTCTTAAACATGAGTTTTCGCGCTTGGGATCTATACGAATTTCTTCTGCTACATAGTACAACCAAGCATTCATGGACTGTAAAAACTGCTTCTCAGCTGGAAAAGCCGCGATATGTGATCTTTGCACTGCAGACTGGTAGAAAAAATATTATGACAAAAGATGTTACTGTATTCGATCATTGTAAATTAGCCAACGTAAAGCTGTATCTAAACTCTGAATCTTATCCCTATGATGATTTAAATTTAGATTTTGAAAAAAATAGATTCGCTCTCTTGTTTGATATGTACTCTCGTTTTCGCAAATCTTATTACGGGTGTGATATTGAGAATGTACTAACTATCGCGAAATTTCTACATTGCGGTCCTCTCGCAGTTATTGATTGTTCGCGACAAAATGATTCTGTCAAAAATTCTACCGTGGACGTGAGAATAGAGTTTGAATGTAAGGAAGATGTACCGGCAAATACTACAGCATATTGTCTCATCTTGCATGATCGTGTTGTCGAATATTGTCCTTTGTCCAACGTAGTTCGTAAAATTACATAATCAGCAATTATCCTCTCCTCCGATGTAATATAAATGATTGAGATTTTTAACAATCGACATCAGTCGTCCAACATTCTTGCAACAATATGGTTGTACCAACGTTTGTGGATCTACAAGGATTTATTTTCAATAAGCAGTTTATTGTGAAGGAAGCGGCGATCCTGAGAAGAGGATTCATTGTTTCACATTATTTTTTCGCATGCCCCGTACCATGGGATGTGCTCATAAAATCGGAGAGACGTCAAGCCTCATGGTTGACTCGAAATCATCATGGATTGCAATGGGAAGATGGAAACGTTCCATACTGCATGGCTCAGCGTTTGATTACAACAGCTATCGCTGGTATGATACAAGAAGAAGAAGAGTCATCCTCTCTTGTGTATGTAAAAGGCCATGAAAAGCGAGAATGGTTGATCGATATAATGGACGATGCGAGAAACGGTTTCATTATTGAGACCTTGGATGCAGACTATGAAGATATTCCTACCTTAAACAACTTAGATACTACCTATAACCTACGTTGCGATAAACATGTAAAAAATTGCGCTTTAGAAAATGTATTTAAAATATTTAATTGGTGGTCAAATCATCGCAATGATTCGCCACACCCTTTTTTTGAATAAATTAATATTAAAATAATATTCTCTTTGTTCTCTCTCTCTCTCCTTTTCCTCATATGCATATAAGAATTATATGTCCGCACGTGCTCGTATTAATTTCAGTATGCGACAGCATTCTTATGTTATAATTTTAAATGTAGTTGATTGAGGTTTGAATGTGGTTGATTGATGTTCGATCGAAGTTCGAAGGTGGTTGATCGAGGTACGAACGTGGTTCGAAAGTGGTTCGAAGGTGGTTGATCGAGGTACGAACGTGGTTCGAAAGTGGTTCGAAGGTGGTTGATCGAGGTTCGAAAGTGGTTCGAAGGTGGTTGATCGAGGTATGAAAGTGGTTCAAAAGTGGTTTGAAGGTGGTTGATCGATGTTTGAACGTGGTTCGATCGAGGTTCGATTGTGGTTCGAATGTAGTTCTATTGACGTTCGAAAGTGGTTTGAAGGTGGTCGATTGATGTTCGATCGAGGTTCGAAAGTGGTTCGAAGGTGGTTGATCGAGGTACGAACGTGGTTCGAAGGTGGTTGATCGAGGTTCGATTGTGGTTCGATTGTGGTTCGAATGTAGTTCTATTGACGTTCGAAAGTGGTTTGAAGGTGGTTTCAATTTTATATATTATTCATATGCTTATTCTCATCATGGAATCTTTGTCTCGGACCATCTGTTTTCTTATCTCATGTACTGAGTAAGCATTCGAGCTAATTCTTATGTCATACATCCCCTACTCTTTTTAACGTCTATGGGTCGATCATCATGACACAGCCATCAATATATTTTATATGTATATAATATTTTAAATTTTTACACACACACACAAAATTGTATGATTGCACACACACACATAGTTATATAATAAAAATTATTTTAAATATTAAAAATATATAGTTTATTTTAGATTAGATCTTCTCCCCTTCCTCATCCTAAAAATATTAATTTAAAAAAATATTATTAAAAAAAAGTCTCTCTCGCGTCCGCCTCTCGCGCTCTCGTTCGCTGCATCAGCTCTCGCGCTCTCCATCGCCGCATCGTCTCGCAACATCTCTCTCTCGCTCTTGTGATATCTCTCTCGCGTGCACCTCGCGCTCTCCTTCGCTGCATCAGCTCTCGCGCTCTCCATCGCCGCATCGTCTCGCAACATCTCTCTCTCGCTCTTGTGATATCTCTCTCGCGTGCACCTCGCGCTCTCCTTCACATTCCTCTCTCCCCGCGGACCCCTTACCCAAAAAGTTTCATGCGGTCTTTCGCGGATTCCCCTCTCCCCGCAGACCCCTCACCAACAAAGCTTCATGTGGTCTTTCGCGGACGCCTCCCCCTCCCCGCGGACCCCTCGCGGACTCTAAAATCGCGGACGCCTCCCCCTCCCCGCGGACCCCTCGCGGACCCGTCACCTAAATCGCAGACGCTTCCCCCTCCCCGCGGCCCCCTCGCGGACCCTAACCTCGCGGACGCCTCCCCCTCCCCGCGGACCCCTCGCGGACCAGGCACCAAAATCGCGGACGCTTTCCCCTCCCCGCGGACGCCTCCCCCTCCCCGCGTGACGTCATTCCCCCTCCCCGCGTGACGTCATTCCCCCTCCCCGCGTGACGTCATTCCCCCGCGCCCTGGGTTCCCCTCGCCCCTCACCCCCCTCATTGCCCCTGAGTTAGAACCGGCCTAGTATTACTACTGTCGATACTTGTTACGTAAAATAAAAATTTCAAGTTTCATTCGGACCGCGCTCGGCGTCGCGAAACGATCGTCGACGGTTGCGATATTTCAAAAAGTAGAATTTTTGCAGGGGATTCTTTGAGACTGGAGATGATCGGACAAGCGACAGACACGACAAACCGATGAATAAACGACACTCGACTCGTAAGTCTGCGACGTATGTAGCCGGAGCCCCGTCAGCCGTCAAAAACTCGTACACGCGTACCTATATATATATATATATATATATATATATATATGTGTATATGTATGTATACGCATGTACGAGCCTTGGACGTTGCCCGACTCTCACCGCGCGGAGGTGGGGACGGCGCTTGAGCGTTTCGCTCTTTCGAGAGTCGTGTGTGTGTGTGTGTGTGTGTGTGTGTGTGTGTGTGTGTGTGTGTGTGTGTGTGTGTGTGTGTGTGTGTGCGCGCGTGCGTGCGTGTGTGAGTGTGTGTGTGTATGATTGTACAATTGTAATTGTAGAATAAGAAAAGGTAAATTTTATTGATAAAAAATAAAAACGTTGAATAAATGAAAGTAAATGAGAAAAATGAAGGAAAAAGGAAATAAAGAAAGAAAGAAAAAAAGAAAGAAAGAAGGAAGGAAAAAGAGAAACAAAAAAACCAAAGTTTCAGCCCGCCGTTACGCCGTCTCACGGATGGTCGGCCTCGCCGGCTGCAGCTTCTTCCATGGACGGCGGAGGTGGCGTATGCGGTCCGGCGTTCGCTGACTCCGGTTGTGGCGAGGTATCGCCGGGAGCGTTCGCGTCTGCAATTAAAGAAAAAAAAGACTCGATCAATGGAGAAAGGAAAGAAGGAAACGCCATAGGAGAAACAAACCTTGTATCTGGTGGTGCTGCTGCTCTTGCTGCTGCCGCCAATCCTCCTCCTCCTCCTCCTCTTCATCATTTTCACGCGGCGGCAACAGCGAGCGGCGAAGCTCAACCTCCCTCCTTAACCTCTCGAACCGCAAATCTCTCAACCGCTCCACCACCGCCAATCTCTCGTTAATCAAACGGCGCCACCGCTCGTTCTGGAATCTCTCTCTTCTCTCCTCGTCACCTGCGCAAACATCAATCATGAATCGCGGTAACGATAAACTGAGAATCTAGTCGCGCATGCTACTCACCCCACGCCACCGGCACCGAGTCGTACCAGACCCGCCAAAATTCGTACTCGCCCTCCGCCATCGGCGCTTCCTCCTCGTCCGACTCGCCCCTCGAATACTCTCCCTCGTCCCAATGAGCGGGACGCTTCAACTTTCGGACGCTCGGATCCGGCATAACGCGATCTGCAACGCGATGAATAAGTATCAGCGATAAAATTATATGTAAGAAAAATAATTTCGACAAGTGAAAGGCTTGCGAGCGCAATCTCGATACCGATTGCTGGTTTAAACAAGTGCTCTCCCCACCCCTCTCTCTCTCTCTTGTCGATCGTCTCACTCGTTTTATAAATATTCCCAACTTTTCTCAACTTACAAATTTTCCAAGTCTTATAAACTCTAATCTCATTCGATTTGTCCAAGTAATGCAATTTTTATTTCTTTTTCAAGTTGTCGGAGCCCCGTCAGCCGTCGATGACCCGGCGGTCCTTAGAATTCCTTAAACCGTAAAAAAATTTTACTCACCTTATATAATTGAAACGCGGTACTCTGCCTCTGCTGCTGCTGCTGCTGCCG
>NW_028141500.1:0-34512 GCF_030444845.1 Prenolepis imparis | reverse complement strand
ATGCGATTCATATGGACTTTAAAACGCGCACTTCTTAGGTCTACATCTCCTTCTTTATTATGGATGGATGGATTGCATTGTAAATATTTTTCACAGACACACATGAGTTAATCGTCAAGATTATATTACAATAGATTAATGATTATATAAGAGTCTATTTAAAACTTATAATTAGCAAGTAATTACAATTTTTATCATCAAATCTAATCAAACCTTACACGCTCTCTACTCCGATTTTCTACTATTGTTACACCGAAATTGTCAAATGATGATATTGTCGATATAGAAAGAGAGATATGAAGCTTTTCAACAAAGAGAAAGTGACATAAGCGTCTCTCTCCGATTGATCAGCTTTAAATATTAGATTATAGATCTAATAGATTATTATGGATCAAAATAAGAGATATGTGCCTTTTTATTATTCTCATCTTAAACGGTGAAACAGATAAAAAAATCGATTTTTATCGATTAAACTTATCAAAATAAAAGATAATAATACTTGTGTCACACATGTTACTTGTGAATATAAATAGATAAATCTCTCTAGAATTGAAAATCCCGATCTGATATAATTGCGAATAATATAACTGCGTTTATTACAATTAAAATATAATTCTAGAGTAACAACATGCATCGTTTGTAAACTTAAAAATATTAAAACTTAAAAAATAATTCGTAGCGATAAAGTGACTAAATTGTCTAATTCGGATCTTTAAATTGTATATATCTACTGAACCTTTCGAATTGCGACGAAGCGTTAGAATTTTCGATCACATATATGCATTTTTCTAATGAAAATTTATCAACAGAACTAAAATTTTTTCTTGCTATGCATCAATAATATCGATGTCGATATTTCGAGATTCTGAGAAAGAATAATTTTAAAAACAATCGTTATTTTACTCGAATTTCATTTTAATCAATACTTAAAATCTCGAGTTCAAATATGTTCAAATGATTAATCATTTTTATTTCTCAAAAAAATAATGTTATCTAATCTTTTGAATTAAAATGATATTATACTCTTCCTCTTAAGATGGAACTTTGACTTTATCCTTTTGAACTGTAAAATGATTATATATATTGTTTCAGATTTTCATTGTCATTTCGCGGAGATTTGTTATACTGGCACGTGTATTTATGATCTGACGAGAATTGTGATTACATTTCAAACATTGATGTGGTGTCTTAATTGATTTAAAAAATTTATTTAATTGTCAGAAACTCTGTAATCAGGTAATCGCCAGTATTTATATAAAAAACATTTTATAAGATTCTATTATAAAACAATAATTAATAATATCTATGTTTAAAATACATTATTAATCATTGATATTAATAATTGTACGAATTTTGTAATCCTATTTCAAATTTTATCTTACATTTAGTAGAAATAAAGAAACAGTAATATCTCAAAATCAAGCAAAAATTTCCTTATTTAATTTACAACTTTATTACGCAATTTTTTCTTATTGCAATGTATAAATTCATCATATCTTTTTATAATTCTTTAAAGTTATTTTATAGTTATTAAAACTATAAAAAGTATACGATTAATGCATTTCAATGATTATTCATGTTTACGATTAATACATTTAATTTAGGGCATCAAAACAACTGTCAGTTTGTCATAAAGCAAATATTTTTTTTTTTACACGTATGATCCGTATGAAGAACCAGAGAAACAAGCAGAAGATTGAACTCAATAAAACGGTGAAAGAAGGCATCACGTCAAAAAATGTTTATCACTATATTGTTATTATTCATTTTTAATTTTTTGGTGTATTAGTATTACTTGCATCATGGAAGAAACGAGCGACTCATTAATCTTATACCGGGGCCATCAGGCTATCCGATTATTGGCTATTTATTGCACTTACGTGCTTCACCAGGTAAGTACAAAGTTTATTATCTATTTACATTAATGTATGTGTGTGTGTGTGTGTGTGTGTGTGTGTGTGTGTGTGTGTGTGTGTGTGAGTGTGTGTGTGTGTGTGTGTGTGTGTGTGTGTGTGTGTGTGTGAATATACAACCCGTCATATACGCATACATATATAAACAAAAGTGTAATTCATAAATTCTATTTTTGAACAAACATCTATCAATATTATTGCATGTTGATTACTGATAAAATAATTATTCACGCTTTTATCAGCATTTTTCTTTGCAATAATATTCTTCCATTTTCTTAATTAGTTTGTTTTCAACGGATCTAAAAAAGGGTACATATAAATAAAAGTACACATAGTGTATAGATACGCATTGAAAATAATGATATGTAAATTTTTAAACAAATTACCGTAATTATATTTATAATATGTTTTTCAGAGTATCTATGGAACCAGTTATGTAAATTGACTAATGAATATATTTGTAAAATCTGGGGTTTATTTCTTCCCGTTGTATCTATTCGTCATTCAGATGATTTAGAGGTAAAAAATGAAATTCACTTCTCTGTAAACATTACGATTTATCTAGATTTAGGAATTTTGCATTCTTGTTTTATAAAAAGAGTTTTTGTTGGTAAAAAATGTTTCCTAAAAATATGAAAAGAGAGATTATCAGCAACATTCAATTAAGATTATATAATAATTTGAGATACGATTAATAAATATCTGTGTCTATGTATCTGAGAGATAAAGTGTGTTATAATATGTTGACGTTTTTATCTTAACATTATTTTCGGTGATTTCAGACAATACTAACAATAAGTAGCACCAAACACATCGAGAAAAGCCGTTTATATGATATGTTCCATCCTTGGTTAAACAGAGGTCTTCTCACCAGTACAGGTAACGTAATGACGTTAAGGTATAAGCATATCTATTTTACTATTATTTTATTTTACTATTACAACCTGTTATAAATCGGCCTGTCTCTATATAGAAAATCAAATATAATCTTACATAATTAAATTTGAGTATTATTTTAAATGGTGAACTTTTACAACTTCTTTGTTAACTTATAAATTTAATAAAAGTTGCAAGCCCGATTATATTGAAAAATAATCTCGCGATGATGCAATATGTATTCTCAACTAGATAGAAGTAACAGTTGTTTCAATTAAAGAAGATTTTCTACTAAAGCAAATACCGTCACATAACAGACTTTTTATTTTGAATTTATGTCTATTTATGTCAATTTATAAAGTTTTAATTAGAAAATATGTAATTACATTCAAAATGATTTTTGTAACTCATTTTATCGTAAAAATGTCAAGAAAAAAAGATTTAAAGGTTTATGAAAGAATTTTGTGATATAAAAATAAATGAAAGACGTAATTAATATTTTTTGAGGATCGGACACTTAAACATAAAAATGTCTTATATAATATATCAATTGTATTATATAGACATACATATATCACACTATTTCTTGTTTTTATTTTAGGTACTAAGTGACAAAAGCGGCGAAAGTTATTAACATCTGCATTCCATTTCAATATATTAAATCAGTTAGTTGATGTCTTGATCAAGGAGATTGATTGTATGACAAAATCTTTGAAGAACAAAGGAGGCACAGTTGTAAAAGAATTGGTACCATTTATTAGTAAACATACGCTAAACGCGATATGCGGTAAGATTCTTATTGTCCTATTATGTACAATGATTTAATTCTAAATCACAATAGTTTAAAACGAAAAGAAAAATAATTTATTCGCATATAAACATCACACACATATAATTTTTAACAATATGATTGATACTAATGTTCGTATAAGAAGTATAATATTTCGGTTCGTATAAGATATATAAAGTGTAAAGGCAGATATAATAATTTATCCGTCTCATCCGATTCGTGTAAAATTCGTACCAATCAGCAATCAGCCATTTGAAACTAACACAAATACCACATAAGTGTAAGCAGTTTATGTATTGCAGAAATAGAAGAAGTTAAAGAAGAAGAAGAATGTTTAAAAAACATGTTAGTCAAAAGAATAAAATTTTATATAACTTGTATTATTTTTCTAATAAACGCAATTTTCAAAAGCATTAATATTATTTTTGCAAAACGTAAAGTCTTTCTCGAGATTTAAACAATAAAATAAACACTTTAGCAATATTATCGTGCGCAATAAGTCTTTGACAATTTGCTTGACAATTCTTTGTGTTATTATCACATTACTGTTAATTTTTTTAATGGCATAAACTAATCGTCTAGCCTGTTTAAGATTAATTGATATATAAAAGTGCAAAACTAATATTTAACAAACCATCATCTATGTATGCTCTATTCTAATATTCTGCTGTTATTACATTACAAGAATAAGATAATGATTAATGAAACTAACTAATTGAACTTTAGTCTGACTGAAATCAGTTTCAGATGATGAACAAGTATTAGATGATAGTCAATTGACCTTGTCAATTGACTTAATCTATCTCTCTGTCGGATAAAAGCTATACAAATCGAGATTTTATTATCGTTTTTCATCCATCATCGAACTCTCATGTGTTTTATCAATTAAAGTCTACAATCTATTAAAGAAAGAGAGAGATGAGGTTTTTTCTAACGAAAGAAAAAGAACAAAAATTTTACCTTCCAATTTTGATGGATTTTGAATATGTTATCTAGGTCAAAATAAGTGTATATTTTTTTATTTATTTTCTTAAGGTGCTCTTTAAAACAATTGACTTTTACAACATTATAACTCATCGAAATAGAAAGGTTTGGTCACATATTATTAAGGTCACACTTGTGTTATGTACATTGTGAGTATAATGTCTTCTTCTTTTAATAAATCACTTGATACGAGAAAAATAATTATGTTTATTATAATTAAAATAAAATTCAAGAGTAGCAATTAGCGACGTTCGATCTTTCTAAGGATAATTCATAACAATAAATGAACATCTCTGGATCGTCCTTTATCTACTGAACCTTTCGAATTTTGACAAAGCTTTAAAATGTTCAATCACGATATATCGAAAAATATATATATTTTTTGGTGAAAATTTGTGAAAAATGTAAAATTTTTTTTTTCTTCATCGTTAATATTGATGTTAATATCTTGATTTTGAAAAACAATATTTTTAAACGAAAAAACCGCTGTTTTAAATAAATACTTTAAATCGAGTCACATTTTCAAATAATTTAACTCAATAATTCTTTTCTTCTTAGATAAATATAATATTGTTTGACTTCAATAGATTTATTTTGCCTCTTTAGATATGATACTTTAATTATCAATATGCTCTTGACTTGAAGAAGGATTATAAATGTAAGTCTCAGACTTGCATCGTTAGTTCGCGAAGATTTGTTATGCAGACATGTGTATATCTGCTTGACGAGATTTGCAATTCTATTTTAAACATATTGAGTGGTGCGTTTTAACTGATTACGTATCAGTAATTTTATCAGGTAAAATGTCATTTTATACAAATACTCCCGAAAAAATAACATTTTATAAGAATCTATTATAAAATCTGAATAATAGTTAATAATATCATAATTTTGCAAATCTAAACTTGAAATTTTATTTTATATAATAAATAAGGAAATAATTAAAGATGATAATCCATTAAAATATGTTTTAATTTAATTCATAACTACTTTATTATGTGAATAACGTTTTTCCATTACAAATAAACAAATTCATCATATTTTTTTCATAGTTCTTTAAAGTTATTAATTATAAAGAAAATATACCATTAACTCATTTCAATGATCGTTTAGTTTATATGGATAATCGAGTTCATATTTGATATTTAAATATAAAAGGGAAGTTTAAGTTTTGTGATAAATAATATTATAATAAAATAATATTTATTTATAATATTATTTATTACAAAACTTACACTTCTATTATGAACTCGATTAACAACAATAATATCTTGAATTTTACTTTTGAGTTAATATTTTTGAATTTGATTTAATATTATTTATTCGTGACAATAATTTTTAACCCAAGAATCAAAGAAACAGGAACCTGAAGAAGATTGAACTTAATTATACCGTCAAGGATATTACGTCAAGAAAACAATGTTTATCACAATATTGTTATTATCCATTTTTATTTTATTGCTGTATAATTTTTACGTCCATCATGGAAGAAACGGTCGACTCATTAATCTTATACCGGGACCATCAGGCTATCCGATAGTTGGCTATGCATTGCACCTATGTGGTTCACCAGGTAAGTACAAAATTTATAATCTATTTACATTAATGAACATACAAGCCATCATATACGCATACATATATAAACAAAAGTCAAATTCATAAATTCTGTTTTTGAACAAATATCTATCAATATTATTGCATGCTGTTTACATATAGAATAATTATTCAGGCTTATCAACATTTTTCTTTGTAATAATATTCTTCCATTATCATAATTAGTTTGTTTTCAACGGATCTAAAAAAACGATACATATAAGTAAAAGTACATATAGTGTAAAGATACGCATTAAAAATAATGATGAAATTTAATTCAAAATCACAAAAATATCTATATCTACATTTATAATATGTTTTTCAGAGTACCTATGGAACCTATTATGTAAACTAACTAATGAATATTATCCAATTATTAAAATCTGGGGTTTTTTCCTCCCCGCTGTATCTATTCGTCATCCAGATGATTTAGAGGTAAAAAATGGAATTCAATTTTCTGTAAACATTACGATTTATCTAGATTTTGACATTTTGCATTCTTGTTTTATAAAACGATTTTTGTTGGTTGGCAAAAAATGTTTCTTAAAAATATGAAAAGAAAGAATATCAGAAACATTCAATTAAATGATATAATAATTTTAAATACGATTAATAAATATCTGTATCTGTATATCTGAGCGATTGAGTGTGTTATAATAATATGTTGACGCTTTTTATCTTAATATTATTTTCGGTGATTTCAGACAATACTAAGTAGCACCAAATACATCGAGAAAAGCCGTGTATATGATAGTTTACATCCCTGGTTGAACAGAGGTCTTCTCACAAGTACAGGTAACGTAATGACGTTAGGGATAAGCGTATCTACTTTATTATTATCTTATTTTACTATTACAACCTGTTATAAATCGGCCAGTCCCTATAAAATATCAAATATAATCTTACATAATTAGATTTGAGTATTATTTTAAACGGTGAACTTTTACAACCTCTTCGCTAACTTATAAATTTGAAAAAAAATTGCAAACCCGATTATTTTGAAGAATAATCTCGCGATGATGCTATATGTATTCTCAACTAGTTAGAAGTAACAGTTGTTTCAATTAAAGAAGATTTTCTACTAAAGCAAACACCGTCACATAACAGACTTTTTATTTTGAATTTATGTCTATTTATGTCAATTTATAAAGTTTTAATTAGAAAATATGTAATTACATTCAAAATGATTTTTGTAACTCATTTTATCGTAAAAATGTCAAGAAAAAAAGATTTAAAGGTTTATGAAAGAATTTTGTGATATAAAAATAAATGAAAGACGTAATTAATATTTTTTGAAGATTGGACAGTTAAACATTAAAACGTCTTATATAATATATCAATTGAATTATATATACATACATATATATATATATATCGCACTATTTCTTATTTTTATTTAAGGCACTAAATGGCAAACGCGGCGAAAATTATTGACATCTGCATTCCATTTCAATATATTAAATCAGTTTGTTGATGTCTTGATCAAGGAGGGTGATTGTATGACAAAATCTTTGAAGAATGAAGGAGGAACAGTTGTAAAAGATTTGGTACCATTTATTAGTGAACATACGCTAAACGCGATATGCGGTAAGATTCTTATTGTAATATTATGTACGATGATTTCTCATTTTTAATTATAATAGTTTAAAAGAGAAAAAGAATTTATTCGCATATGAACATCACACACATATAATTTTTAACTATATCATTGATACTAATGTTCGTATAAGATATATAATGTTCGATTTATTATATACAAAAAAATATTCAGTTGTAATAATTTTCGCGACTGAATATTCGAGCTTGTACACATATAAAGAATGTTTTGTAGAAACTTCCATGGGCATCTCTCTGCAAGAACTCGGTGAATTTCAGCAACAGTATCGAGATGCGGTGCATCAGATAATCGAAATAATAATTTATAGGTAGTTCAACGAATATAAAATATATATTAACATACACACATATAATTATCAGAATTATGTATCCTTATTGAATTACGATTTAGAATACTGAGACCTTTGCTCCATAACAAATTGTTATTCGCATTGACGCCACAAGCAAGAAAGCAAAAAAAGATTTTGAAAATATTGCATGGATTTACGGAAAAAGTACGTTAATCATATTACTGAAGATTAAATTTCTTAATCTTCGTTCCACAAGATTACGCGATTAAATATTAATAACATTATATTATTAATATTTACGATAAAAGACAATGTGCTCTTATTATTTAATACCACATTATTTAAAAAATGTAATAGTTAATTTTATAAAATTTAATAATATATAATGTAGATTATTGCTGAAAGAAGACATTATCACGAAAGCACCAATGGCCGATACTTGACAAACTTAGAAAATGACAAAGAAACGGAGATAGATGATGCAGAAGTATTTGGAAGTACGTATAAGAATCGAGAAATTTTAATTTAAATTTGAGTGTGTGCAATTTATTATTATCAATTATGCTTGCAGTATTTACATTAAACACATAATCACATGTAATAATACAAAATATGTCTGTATAAAATTAATTTATTAATATTTATAACAGATTTTGAATTTTAAACAAGAACGATGTAATATATAATAATAAATATAACATGCAAAAATGAGATTGACGCAAAAATAAGATTTTCTTTTTTATTTTTATAGTTAAAAAAAAGCGACTAGCGATGTTGGATCTCCTATTGGAGGCATCTCGGCAGAATTTTATGTCCGATTTGGACATCAGAGAGGAAGTCGATACCTTTGTGTTTGAGGTACTATCTATAATCTTTTTACAATTTTTTGTACACATTATCTAAGCTTATAATACTTTATTTGCAGGGACATGACACTACAGCAATGGGTATTACCTTTGCTTTATTATTATTAGCTGCACATAAAGATATCCAGGTACTTTTTACTCTTTATATATAGCGATGTATTATTTTTATTACAATTTTTATTAAAAGAAGCAGTACAGACATTAAGCTTTCCTTGTATATTTTCTTTCTATATATCGCAATATTGATATAAATATAGCGACAAAAAAAAAAAAATTAAAACGTCTCGAAAATAAAAATTAAAAAAAATTAATTTTGATCTATTAAGATTTTTTATTTATTTCTATTCTGCATATAAATACTAGAATATTGAGGAATAAATTTTAATTATTATGGCACAGGAACGTGTGAGGGTTGAAGTCGATTCTGTGATGCAAGAGAATGAAGGCAAACTTACCATGAAATCGTTGCAAAACTTACAATATTTAGAAAGATGTTTGAAGGAAGCGCTACGTTTGTATCCGAGCGTGTTTTTCATATCACGAGTAACTGCGGAAGACGTAAAATTACGTAATTAATTACTTTTTTCCTTCTTATATCTTCAAACATGTCACATTACACGAAGTGTATTATTAAATGTAAAATAAGTTGAAAATAAAGTTTAATTGCTTTAACATTTTAAGCATACAATATTATGTCCATTTTAATTCTCAAAAAACTCTTATTTTTGTAAATCGTAACTAATTTTATAATATTCTTTTCAGAGTCATATGTCGTGCCTGCTGGAACGATTCTACATCTTCATATCTATGGAACTCACAGAGATCCCAATTTTTGGCCAAATCCAGATGTATTTGATCCGGATAGATTTTTGCCGGAAAAAATTCAGAATCGTCATCCTTATTCCTATCTACCATTCAGCGCAGGACCGAGGAACTGCATAGGTGAATTACATGCGATTTTATTTCTCGTATCAATAAATTTTGATACATTTGGAATTGTAGGTCAACGATTCGGTTTGCTGGAATTGAAAGCTATGATAGCTCCTTTGGTGCACAATTTTTACTTGGAGCCAGTTGATCATATAAACGATGTTCAGCTTAAGGCCGATCTAATAATTCGTCCTTCTCACCCGGTTCGTGTAAAATTCGTTCCAATCAGATGCAAATAGTCATTTGAAACAAATAATACCGATATTACATTAATGTAAGAAATGTGTTAAAAAATGTTTTAAAAATGAAAATATGAAACAAAAAAATTATATATTTTTATACGTTCAACGAAATACATATTATATATGTAAATATTATATTTAATCGTGAAAATATGCACATATAGTGTGTATTATAAATCAGAGAGATAGAGATCCTTGTATATCTAATTCATTGTGCATGAAGATCTTCTATTGTTATCTACAATTGCAATAAAAACTAAAAACTGAAGTTAATTTAATGATGAGTAAAGCTAATCAAATATACGTTTCTCTGTTTCTCCGTGTCTTGTTCAACGATGCAATGAAAAGATAAAAACATTGTGTATGAAATTTGCATTTTATACTACGTAAGTTCTTATTGTCAATTTTAATTCCTTTTAATTACCATATATATCTTGCAAGGTTTAATGCCATTTTCTAATGAAGAAACAGTAAAAGTTTCCGATTTTGATAAGCTTAAATGGATGTTACCTAAGTCAAAATTAGAGAAGTGTATTTTTTTTTATTTATTCTGTTACGGTGAAATAGCTTCCTTAAAAAAAATCGATATTTACAACATCATAGTTTATTCAAATCAAAGGCGATCTTACTTGTGTCATGTTTCTTATGAATATATCTATAATCTTATATCTATAATCTTTCTTAAATATGGTCTTACTTGGAATAAACCATCTGATCCGAGAAGATTAATTGCGTTTATTACAATTAAAATAGAAACAATGAATTAAAATATATAGAATTCAAAAATAGCAATGAATGTATCGTCGCGGACTTTTGTAAGAATAATTCGGAGCGATAAGTCACTGAACTACTCAATATGTATCTTTGAACGTCATTTTATTTATATTGAACCTTTCGATTTGATAAAACGTTAGAATATGATAAAACGTTAGAATATTTTGTAAAAATGTAAAATATTTTATCTTAAATAAAAATAATAATTTTAAACGAAAATAATCGCTATTTTAAATTAATATTATAAATCTTAATCACCTTTTCAAATAATCATACAATCATGCTTACTTCTTTAGTTAAAAATAATATTATTTCTCATCTTCAATACAAATGATATTGTTTTGCCTCTTAAGATATGCAACTCTGATTATCAATATACTTTTGACCTGAAGAAGAGTTACAAGTATAAGCCTCAAATGCCCCTTGCATTGTTAGTTCGCGGAGATTTCTTGTGCTGGCATGTATATATCTGCTTGACAAGATTTGCAATTCCATTTTAAACATTTGTGCAGTGTTTTAGCTAATCTTTGTATCAGGAAGTCTATCAGGTAATCGAGAATATTTGCATAAAATAATATTCTATAAGAAACTATTGTAAAATGTGAACAATAGTTAATAATATGATAATTAATTTAAGCCCGCAATTTTTACATAATATTTTTCAAATCACAAGTTGTTAACTTTGTTATAATCTTATTAAATGTATATGTATATATATTGATTTACGGAAATGTTAAACTAAAATAACAAGAGCAAAGAGAGAAACTTTTAATAGCGATAATATGTAGATTATATAAAAATACTAAATATAAAAGCATAATAATTTTGATAAAAAAATCAAATAATAACTTTTAAAATAATTCTTTATATATATGACATAGTTTTTAAATGTTTAATAAATAAAATTCCTCCAATTTATTATAAAGCAACTCTATATCTTTATATTTAATACACAACTTTATTACGCAGCTTCATTACGCAATTCCATGTTTTTTTTTATTATGATTGTTGTGTAAAAGAATCGAGACGTCGTCTATTCTTTATAATAGGCAAACTTTATTATAGACTTTTGATATAAACTATAAGGGATACAAAAAAAGTTTGTATGCAACAACGACGTGCAGAGAGGAGACAGAAAAGCGGCGCGCGCAAGCGTCACATGCGCTTTACGATACGCCTTGGTTACATAGAAAGGAGTGCGCATCTGACAACCGCGAAGTTTGATAACTAGAAAGCTGTGATATGGCTTTCCTCAACAATATATTTCAACAGTACAATGTCTTCACATTATGATGGTACCATCAGCATAACAGCTTACAAACTCTTTGGTATTATATATGTAATATAATTGTGCGCCGTATGGGATCCGCGGCTTAAAAATTTTAATTTTTAATACTTTAAAACGAGCCAAAAATTATTCTTTTATACATTTCAACAGTACATTGTCTTCACATTAAGATGGTACCATCAGCATACCAGCGTACTACTTTTTTAATCTAATGTACGTAAAATGAATCCGCGCCGTATGGGGTCAGCAGCTTTAAAATTAAAATTTTCAATATTTTTAATCGAGCCAAAAATTATTCTTTGATATATTTCAACAGCACATTGTTTTCACATTAGGATGGTACCATCAGCATAACAGCGTACTACTTTTCTAATCTAATGTACGTAAAATGAATCCGCGCCGTATAGAATCCGCGGTTAAAATATTTTAATTCTCAATATTTTAAAACGAGCCAAAAATTATTCTCATATATATTTCAACAGTACATTGTCTTCACATTAAGATGGTACCTTCAGCATAACAGCGTACTACTTTTTTAATCTAATACACGTAAAATGAATCCGCGCCGTATGGGGTCAGCGGTTTTAAAATTTTAATTTTCAATATTTTAATACGAGTCAAAAATTATTCTTTTACATATTTCAACAGTACATTGTCTTCACATTAAGATGGTACCATCAGCATAACAGCATACTACTTTTTTAATCTAATATACGTAAAATGAATCCGCGCCGTATAGAATCCGCGGTTAAATTATTTTAATTCTCAATATTTTAAAACGAGCCAAAAATTATTCTCATATATATTTCAACAGTACATTGTCTTCACATTAAGATGGTACCATCAGCATAACAGCGTACTACTTTTTTAATCTAATGTACGTAAAATGAATCCGCGCCGTATAGAATCCGCGGTTAAAATATTTTAATTTTCAATATTTTAAAACGAGCCAAAAATTATTCTTTTATATATTTCAACAGTACAATGTCTTCACATTAAGATGGTACCATCAGCATAACAGCGTACTACTTTTTTAATCTAATGTACGTAAGATGAATCCGCGCCGTATGGGGTCAGCGGCTTTAAAATTTAAATTTTCAATATTTTAAAACGAGCCAAAAATTATTCTCTTATATATTTCAACAGTACATTATCTTCACATTAAGATGGTACCATCAGCATAACAGCGTACTACTTTTTTAATCTAATATACGTAAAATAAATCCGCGCCGTATAGAATCCGCGGTTAAAATATTTTAATTTTCAATATTTTAATACAAGCCAAAAATTATTCTTTTATATATTTCAACAGTACATTGTCTTCATATTAAGATGGTACCATCAGCATAACAGCGTACTACTTTTTTAATCTAATGTACGTAAAATGAATCCGCGCCGTATAGAATCCTCGGTTAAAATATTTTAATTTTCAATATTTTAAAACGAGCCAAAAATTATTCTCATATATATTTCAACAGTACATTGTCTTCACATTAAGATGGTACCATCAGCATAACAGCGTACTACTTTTTTAATCTAATGTACGTAAAATGAATCCGCGCCGTATGGGGTCAGCGGCTTTAAAATTTAAATTTTCAATATTTTAAAACGAGCCAAAAATTATTCTAATATATATTTCAACAGTACATTGTCTTCACATTAAGATGGTACCATCAGCATAACTGCGTACTACTTTTTTAATCTAATGCACGTAAAATGAATCCGCGCCGTATGGGGTCAAGTACTCTGCGTTGATACCACTGCTTATTTTTAATCGAGCCAAAAATTATTCTTTGATATATTTCAACAGCACATTGTTTTCACATTAGGATGGTACCATCAGCATAACAGCGTACTACTTTTCTAATCTAATGTACGTAAAATGAATCCGCGCCGTATAGAATCCGCGGTTAAAATATTTTAATTCTCAATATTTTAAAACGAGCCAAAAATTATTCTCATATATATTTCAACAGTACATTGTCTTCACATTAAGATGGTACCTTCAGCATAACAGCGTACTACTTTTTTAATCTAATACACGTAAAATGAATCCGCGCCGTATGGGGTCAGCGGTTTTAAAATTTTAATTTTCAATATTTTAATACGAGTCAAAAATTATTCTTTTACATATTTCAACAGTACATTGTCTTCACATTAAGATGGTACCATCAGCATAACAGCATACTACTTTTTTAATCTAATATACGTAAAATGAATCCGCGCCGTATAGAATCCGCGGTTAAATTATTTTAATTCTCAATATTTTAAAACGAGCCAAAAATTATTCTCATATATATTTCAACAGTACATTGTCTTCACATTAAGATGGTACCATCAGCATAACAGCGTACTACTTTTTTAATCTAATGTACGTAAAATGAATCCGCGCCGTATAGAATCCGCGGTTAAAATATTTTAATTTTCAATATTTTAAAACGAGCCAAAAATTATTCTTTTATATATTTCAACAGTACAATGTCTTCACATTAAGATGGTACCATCAGCATAACAGCGTACTACTTTTTTAATCTAATGTACGTAAGATGAATCCGCGCCGTATGGGGTCAGCGGCTTTAAAATTTAAATTTTCAATATTTTAAAACGAGCCAAAAATTATTCTCTTATATATTTCAACAGTACATTATCTTCACATTAAGATGGTACCATCAGCATAACAGCGTACTACTTTTTTAATCTAATATACGTAAAATAAATCCGCGCCGTATAGAATCCGCGGTTAAAATATTTTAATTTTCAATATTTTAATACAAGCCAAAAATTATTCTTTTATATATTTCAACAGTACATTGTCTTCATATTAAGATGGTACCATCAGCATAACAGCGTACTACTTTTTTAATCTAATGTACGTAAAATGAATCCGCGCCGTATAGAATCCTCGGTTAAAATATTTTAATTTTCAATATTTTAAAACGAGCCAAAAATTATTCTCATATATATTTCAACAGTACATTGTCTTCACATTAAGATGGTACCATCAGCATAACAGCGTACTACTTTTTTAATCTAATGTACGTAAAATGAATCCGCGCCGTATGGGGTCAGCGGCTTTAAAATTTAAATTTTCAATATTTTAAAACGAGCCAAAAATTATTCTAATATATATTTCAACAGTACATTGTCTTCACATTAAGATGGTACCATCAGCATAACTGCGTACTACTTTTTTAATCTAATGCACGTAAAATGAATCCGCGCCGTATGGGGTCAGCGGCTATAAAATATTAATTTTCAATTTTTTAATACGAGTCAAAAATTATTCTTTTATATAGTTCAACAGTACATTGTCTTCACATTAAGGTGGTACCATCAGCATAACAGCGTACTACTATTTTAATCTAATGCACGTAAAATGTTTCCGCGCCGTATGGGCTCAGCGGCTTTAAAAATTAAATTTTCAATATTTAAATACGAGCCAAAAATTATTCTTTTATATATTTCAACAGTACATTGTCTTCACATTAAGATGGTACCATCAGCATAACAGCGTACTACTATTGTAATCTAATATACGTAAATTGAATTCGCGCCGTATAGAATCCGTTGTTAAAATATTTTAATTTTCAATATTATAATACGAGCCAAAAATTATTCTTTTATATATTACAACAGTACATTGTCTTCACATTAAGATGGTACCATTAGCATAACAGCCTACTAACTTTTTGGTATAATTTGCGTAATATAATTGTGCGCCGTATGGGGTCTGCGGCTTTAAAATTTAAATTTTCAATATTTTAAAACGATCTAAAATTATTCTTTTATATATGTGTGATAAGTTTAATCATTTTAATTATTTATTTGAAAGGCACTAAGTGCATTCTCATTATGAATTTAAACAGTTTTTATATTATGTAGTACTCTGCGTTGATACCACTGCTTCCATCTGAATATTTATATAATTTAATTAAATTAAATGTGTGATAAGTTTAATCATTTTAATCACTTCTTAGAAAGACACTGAATGCATTCTCATTATAAATTTGACAGTTTTTTATTATGTCATTAATTCATTTTTACGATATTGGTCTCATTTGAATGTTTATATAATTTAATTAAATTTTATGTGTTATAAGTTTAATCATTTTAATTTCTTATTTGAAAGACACTGAATGCATTCTCATTAAAAATTTGACTATTTCTTCATTATGTAATAATTTCATTTTTACGATATTGGTCCCATTTGAATATCTATATAATTTAATTAAATTAGATGTGTGATAAGTTTAATCGTTCTAATTACTTATTTGAAAGACATCAAATGCATTTTCTTTAAGAATTTGACTCTTGCTTAATTATGTATTAAGTTAATTTTTACGATGTTAGTTCTATTTGAATATTTATATAATTAATGCCAATCAAAAACAATAAAAAGTTATACGAACTTTATAAATCGTAATTTTATTATGCGCAAAGTAATAATTTAGATAGATTAAATAGTACGATCAACAATTTCTCACTACGGTTAGTCTTTTCGTCGTGCAATCACTTAATTATTAACATAAAATCGTTAATGCCAATCAAAAACAATAAGAAATTATACGCATTTTATATATCGTAATTTTATTATGGGCAGAGTACATGTCAACAATACATGCGATTCATATGGACTTTAAAACGCGCACTTCTTAGGTCTACATCTCCTTCTTTATTATGGATGGATGGATTGCATTGTAAATATTTTTCACAGACACACATGAGTTAATCGTCAAGATTATATTACAATAGATTAATGATTATATAAGAGTCTATTTAAAACTTATAATTAGCAAGTAATTACAATTTTTATCATCAAATCTAATCAAACCTTACACGCTCTCTACTCCGATTTTCTACTATTGTTACACCGAAATTGTCAAATGATGATATTGTCGATATAGAAAGAGAGATATGAAGCTTTTCAACAAAGAGAAAGTGACATAAGCGTCTCTCTCCGATTGATCAGCTTTAAATATTAGATTATAGATCTAATAGATTATTATGGATCAAAATAAGAGATATGTGCCTTTTTATTATTCTCATCTTAAACGGTGAAACAGATAAAAAAATCGATTTTTATCGATTAAACTTATCAAAATAAAAGATAATAATACTTGTGTCACACATGTTACTTGTGAATATAAATAGATAAATCTCTCTAGAATTGAAAATCCCGATCTGATATAATTGCGAATAATATAACTGCGTTTATTACAATTAAAATATAATTCTAGAGTAACAACATGCATCGTTTGTAAACTTAAAAATATTAAAACTTAAAAAATAATTCGTAGCGATAAAGTGACTAAATTGTCTAATTCGGATCTTTAAATTGTATATATCTACTGAACCTTTCGAATTGCGACGAAGCGTTAGAATTTTCGATCACATATATGCATTTTTCTAATGAAAATTTATCAACAGAACTAAAATTTTTTCTTGCTATGCATCAATAATATCGATGTCGATATTTCGAGATTCTGAGAAAGAATAATTTTAAAAACAATCGTTATTTTACTCGAATTTCATTTTAATCAATACTTAAAATCTCGAGTTCAAATATGTTCAAATGATTAATCATTTTTATTTCTCAAAAAAATAATGTTATCTAATCTTTTGAATTAAAATGATATTATACTCTTCCTCTTAAGATGGAACTTTGACTTTATCCTTTTGAACTGTAAAATGATTATATATATTGTTTCAGATTTTCATTGTCATTTCGCGGAGATTTGTTATACTGGCACGTGTATTTATGATCTGACGAGAATTGTGATTACATTTCAAACATTGATGTGGTGTCTTAATTGATTTAAAAAATTTATTTAATTGTCAGAAACTCTGTAATCAGGTAATCGCCAGTATTTATATAAAAAACATTTTATAAGATTCTATTATAAAACAATAATTAATAATATCTATGTTTAAAATACATTATTAATCATTGATATTAATAATTGTACGAATTTTGTAATCCTATTTCAAATTTTATCTTACATTTAGTAGAAATAAAGAAACAGTAATATCTCAAAATCAAGCAAAAATTTCCTTATTTAATTTACAACTTTATTACGCAATTTTTTCTTATTGCAATGTATAAATTCATCATATCTTTTTATAATTCTTTAAAGTTATTTTATAGTTATTAAAACTATAAAAAGTATACGATTAATGCATTTCAATGATTATTCATGTTTACGATTAATACATTTAATTTAGGGCATCAAAACAACTGTCAGTTTGTCATAAAGCAAATATTTTTTTTTTTACACGTATGATCCGTATGAAGAACCAGAGAAACAAGCAGAAGATTGAACTCAATAAAACGGTGAAAGAAGGCATCACGTCAAAAAATGTTTATCACTATATTGTTATTATTCATTTTTAATTTTTTGGTGTATTAGTATTACTTGCATCATGGAAGAAACGAGCGACTCATTAATCTTATACCGGGGCCATCAGGCTATCCGATTATTGGCTATTTATTGCACTTACGTGCTTCACCAGGTAAGTACAAAGTTTATTATCTATTTACATTAATGTATGTGTGTGTGTGTGTGTGTGTGTGTGTGTGTGTGTGTGTGTGTGTGTGTGTGTGTGTGTGTGTGTGTGTGTGAGTGTGTGTGTGTGTGTGTGTGAATATACAACCCGTCATATACGCATACATATATAAACAAAAGTGTAATTCATAAATTCTATTTTTGAACAAACATCTATCAATATTATTGCATGTTGATTACTGATAAAATAATTATTCACGCTTTTATCAGCATTTTTCTTTGCAATAATATTCTTCCATTTTCTTAATTAGTTTGTTTTCAACGGATCTAAAAAAGGGTACATATAAATAAAAGTACACATAGTGTATAGATACGCATTGAAAATAATGATATGTAAATTTTTAAACAAATTACTGTAACTATATTTATAATATGTTTTTCAGAGTATCTATGGAACCAGTTATGTAAATTGACTAATGAATATTATCCCATTTGTAAAATCTGGGGTTTATTTCTTCCCGTTGTATCTATTCGTCATCCAGATGATTTAGAGGTAAAAAATGAAATTCACTTCTCTGTAAACATTACGATTTATCTAGATTTAGGAATTTTGCATTCTTGTTTTATAAAAAGAGTTTTTGTTGGTAAAAAATGTTTCCTAAAAATATGAAAAGAGAGATTATCAGCAACATTCAATTAAGATTATATAATAATTTGAGATACGATTAATAAATATCTGTGTCTATGTATCTGAGAGATAAAGTGTGTTATAATATGTTGACGTTTTTATCTTAACATTATTTTCGGTGATTTCAGACAATACTAACAATAAGTAGCACCAAACACATCGAGAAAAGCCGTTTATATGATATGTTCCATCCTTGGTTAAACAGAGGTCTTCTCACCAGTACAGGTAACGTAATGACGTTAAGGTATAAGCATATCTATTTTACTATTATTTTATTTTACTATTACAACCTGTTATAAATCGGCCTGTCTCTATATAGAAAATCAAATATAATCTTACATAATTAAATTTGAGTATTATTTTAAATGGTGAACTTTTACAACTTCTTTGTTAACTTATAAATTTAATAAAAGTTGCAAGCCCGATTATATTGAAAAATAATCTCGCGATGATGCAATATGTATTCTCAACTAGATAGAAGTAACAGTTGTTTCAATTAAAGAAGATTTTCTACTAAAGCAAATACCGTCACATAACAGACTTTTTATTTTGAATTTATGTCTATTTATGTCAATTTATAAAGTTTTAATTAGAAAATATGTAATTACATTCAAAATGATTATTGTAACTCATTTTATCGTAAAAATGTCAAGAAAAAAAGATTTAAAGGTTTATAAAAGAATTTTGTGATATAAAAATAAATGAAAGACGTAATTAATATTTTTTGAGGATCGGACACTTAAACATAAAAATGTCTTATATAATATATCAATTGTATTATATAGACATACATATATCACACTATTTCTTGTTTTTATTTTAGGTACTAAGTAACAAAAGCGGCGAAAGTTATTAACATCTGCATTCCATTTCAATATATTAAATCAGTTAGTTGATGTCTTGATCAAGGAGGTTGATTGTATGACAAAATCTTTGAAGAACCAAGGAGGCACAGTTGTAAAAGAATTGGTACCATTTATTAGTAAACATACGCTAAACGCGATATGCGGTAAGATTCTTATTGTCCTATTATGTACAATGATTTAATTCTAAATCACAATAGTTTAAAACGAAAAGAAAAATAATTTATTCGCATATAAACATCACACACATATAATTTTTAACAATATGATTGATACTAATGTTCGTATAAGAAGTATAATATTTCGGTTCGTATAAGATATATAAAGTGTAAAGGCAGATATAATAATTCGTCCGTCTCATCCGGTTCGTGTAAATTCGTACCATTCAGCAAACAGCCATTTGAAATTAACACAAATACCACATAAGTGTAAGAAGTTTATGTATTGCAGAAATAGAAGAAGTTAAAGAAGAAGAAGAATGTTTAAAAAACATGTTAGTCAAAAGAATAAAATTTTATATAACTTGTATTATTTTTCTAATAAACGCAATTTTCAAAAGCATTAATATTATTTTTGCAAAACGTAAAGTCTTTCTCTAGATTTAAACAATAAAATAAACACTTTAGCAATATTATCGTGCGCAATAAGTCTTTGACAATTTGCTTGACAATTCTTTGTGTTATTATCACTTTACTGTTAATTTTTTTAATGGCATAAACTAATCGTCTAGCCTGTTTAAGATTAATTGATATATAAAAATGCAAAACTAATATTTAACAAACCATCATCTATGTATGCTCTATTCTAATATTCTGCTGTTATTACATTACAAGAATAAGATAATGATTATTGAAACTAACTAATTGAACTTTAGTCTGACTGAGATCAGTTTCGAACTATAAACAAGTATTAGAAGATAGTCAATTGACTTTGTCATTGACTTAATCTATCTTTCTGTCGGATAAAAGCTATACAAATCGAGATTTTAATATCGTTTTTCATCCCTCATCGAACTCTCATGTGTTTTATCAATTAAAGTCTACAATCTATTAAAGAAAGAGAGAGATGAGACTTTTTCTAACGAAAAAAAAGAGCAAAAATTTTACCTTCCAATTTTGATGGATTTTGAATATGTTATCTAGGTCAAAATAAGTGTATATTTTATTATTTATTTTCTTAAGGTGCTCTTTAAAACAATTGACTTTTACAACATTATAACTCATCGAAATACAAAGGTTTGGTCACATATTATTAAGGTCACACTTGTGTTATGTACATTGTGAGTATAATGTCTTCTTCTTTTAATAGATCACTTGATCCGAGAAAAATAATTATGTTTATTATAATTAAAATAAAATTCAAGAGTAGCAATTAGCGACGTTCGATCTTTCTAAGGATAATTCATAACAATAAATGAACATCTCTGGATCGTCCTTTATCTACTGAACCTTTCGAATTTTGACAAAGCTTTAAAATATTCAATCACGATATATCGAAAAATATATATATTTTTTGGTGAAAATTTGTTAAAAATGTAAAATTTTTTTTTTCTTCATCGTTAATATTGATGTTAATATCTTGATTTTGAAAAACAATATTTTTAAACGAAAAAAACGCTGTTTTAAATAAATACTTTAAATCGAGTCACATTTTCAAATAATTTAACTCAATAATTCTTTTCTTCTTAGATAAATATAATATTGTTTGACTTCAATAGATTTATTTTGCCTCTTAAGATATGATACTTTAATTATCAATATGCTCTTGACTTGAAGAAGGATTATAAATGTAAGTCTCAGACTTGCATCGTTAGTTCGCGAAGATTTGTTATGCAGACATGTGTATATCTGCTTGACGAGATTTGCAATTCTGTTTTAAACATATTGAGTGGTGCGTTTTAACTGATTACGTATCAGTAATTTTATCAGGTAAAATGTCATTTTATACAAATACTCCCGAAAAAATAACATTTAATAAGAATCTATTATAAAATCTGAATAATAGTTAATAATATCATAATTAATGTAAGATTTTGCAAATCTAAACTTGAAATTTTATATTATATAATAAATAAAGAAATTATTAAAGATAATATTCGATTAAAATATGTTTTAATTTAATTCATAACTACTTTATTATGTGAATAATGTTTTTCCATTACAAATAAGCAAATTCATCATATTTTTTAGTTCTTTAAAGTTATTAATTATAAAGAAAATATACCATTAACTCATTTCAATGATCGTTTAGTTTAAATGGTTAATTGAGTTCATATTTGATATTTAAATATAAAGGGGAAGTTTATGTTTTGTGATAAATAATATTATAATAAAATAATATTTATTTATAATATTATTTATTACAAAACTTACACTTCTATTATGAACTCGATTAACAACAATAATCTTGAATTTTACTTTTGAGTTAATATTTTTGAATTTGATTTAATATTATTTATTCGTGACAATAATTTTTAATCCAAGAATCAAAGAAACAGGAACCTGAAGAAGATTGAATTTAATTATACCGTCAAGGATATTACGTCAAGAAAACAATGTTTATCACAATTTTGTTATTATCCATTTTTATTTTATTGATGTATAATTTTTACGTCCATCATGGAAGAAATGGTCGACTCTTTAATCTTATACCGGGACCATCAGGCTATCCGATAGTTGGCTATGCATTGCACCTATGTGGTTCACCAGGTAAGTACAAAATTTATAATCTATTTACATTAATGAACATACAAGCCGTCATACACGCATACATATATAAACAAAAGTCAAATTCATGAATTCTGTTTTTGAACAAATACCTATCAATATTATTGCATGCTGTTTACATATAAAATAATTATTCAGGCTTATCAACATTTTTCTTTGCAATAATATTCTTCCATTATCATAAGTAGTTTGTTTTCAATGGATCTAAAAAACGATACATATAAGTAAAAGTACATATAGTGTAAAGATACGCATTAAAAATAATGATGAAATTTAATTCAAAATCACAAAAATATCTATATCTACATTTATAATATGTTTTTCAGAGTACATATGGAACCTGTTATGTAAACTCACTAATGAATATTATCCAATTTGTAAAATCTGGGTTCTTTTCCTTCCCATGGTATCTATTCGTCATCCAGATGATTTAGAGGTAAAAAATGGAATTCAATTTTCTCTAAACATTACGATTTATCTAGATTTTGACATTTTGCATTCTTGTTTTATAAAACGATTTTTGTTGGTTGGCAAAAAATGTTTCTTAAAAATATGAAAAGAAAGAATATCAGAAACATTCAATTAAATGATATAATAATTTTAAATACGATTAATAAATATCTGTATCTGTATATCTGAGCGATTGAGTGTGTTATAATAATATGTTGACGCTTTTTATCTTAATATTATTTTCGGTGATTTCAGACAATACTAAGTAGCACCAAATACATCGAGAAAAGCCGTGTATATGATAGTTTACATCCCTGGTTAAACAGAGGTCTTCTCACAAGTACAGGTAACGTAATGACGTTAGGGATAAGCGTATCTACTTTATTATTATCTTATTTTACTATTACAACCTGTTATAAATCGGCCAGTCCCTATAAAATATCAAATATAATCTTACATAATTAGATTTGAGTATTATTTTAAACGGTGAACTTTTACAACCTCTTCGCTAACTTATAAATTTGAAAAAAAATTGCAAACCCGATTATTTTGAAGAATAATCTCGCGATGATGCTATATGTATTCTCAACTAGTTAGAAGTAACAGTTGTTTCTAGCTAAACATAAAGATATCCAGGTACCTTCCTTTCACTATATTGCAATATATTATTTTTATTGCGATTTTTATTCAAAGCAATACAAATATCAAGCTTTTGTTGCATTTTTTCTTTACATATCGACATATTCCGAAAAAATTAAAATAACTTTAAAATTAATATAAAAAATTTATTTTGATATTGAAGATTCTGTTACGTCCTGTGGACTCCACGATTCTTTTCTTTCAAAGAATGCAAGGCGATGATTGAAAAATCACAGGCGTGGGAATAAGACTATGATCTGGCAGGCGAAGCAGCTGACCGGAGACGGTTAATCGTAAAAATAAAAATAAAAAAAAAAAAAGGAGAGATAAATACCAGATGTAACTCGCGGTGTCTGAAATTCTCGCTTTGACTAGTTGACAACTCGCGCTTGAAAAGCAATAAAAATCTTTCTTTTAAAGGAAAATTTTACTTAAAAAGCAATAAAAACTTTTTAGAAGGAAATCTCCACTTGAAAATCAATAAAAATTTAGAAGAAAACTTCCACTTGAAAACGAATAAAATTTTACCAGACTAACAACGATAAGCGTATCTACTTTATTATTATCTTATTTTACTATTACAACCTGTTATAAATCGGCCAGTCCCTATAAAATATCAAATATAATCTTACATAATTAGATTTGAGTATTATTTTAAACGGTGAACTTTTACAACCTCTTCGCTAACTTATAAATTTGAAAAAAAATTGCAAACCCGATTATTTTGAAGAATAATCTCGCGATGATGCTATATGTATTCTCAACTAGTTAGAAGTAACAGTTGTTTCAATTAAAGAAGATTTTCTACTAAAGCAAACACCGTCACATAACAGACTTTTTATTTTGAATTTATGTCTATTTATGTCAATTTATAAAGTTTTAATTAGAAAATATGTAATTACATTCAAAATGATTTTTGTAACTCATTTTATCGTAAAAATGTCAAGAAAAAAAGATTTAAAGGTTTATGAAAGAATTTTGTGATATAAAAATAAATGAAAGACGTAATTAATATTTTTTGAAGATTGGACAGTTAAACATTAAAACGTCTTATATAATATATCAATTGAATTATATATACATACATATATATATATATATATCGCACTATTTCTTATTTTTATTTAAGGCACTAAATGGCAAACGCGGCGAAAATTATTGACATCTGCATTCCATTTCAATATATTAAATCAGTTTGTTGATGTCATGATCAAGGAGGGTGATTGTATGACAAAATCTTTGAAGAAGGAGGAACAGTTGTAAAAGATTTGGTACCATTTATTAGTGAACATACGCTAAACGCGATATGCGGTAAGATTCTTATTGTAATATTATGTACGATGATTTCTCATTTTTAATTATAATAGTTTAAAAGAGAAAAAGAATTTATTCGCATATGAACATCACACACATATAATTTTTAACTATATCATTGATACTAATGTTCGTATAAGATATATAATGTTCGATTTATTATATACAAAAAAATATTCAGTTGTAATAATTTTCGCGACTGAATATTCGAGCTTGTACACATATAAAGAATGTTTTGTAGAAACTTCCATGGGCATCTCTCTGCAAGAACTCGGTGAATTTCAGCAACAGTATCGAGATGCGGTGCATCAGATAATCGAAATAATAATTTATAGGTAGTTCAACGAATATAAAATATATATTAACATACACACATATAATTATCAGAATTATGTATCCTTATTGAATTACGATTTAGAATACTGAGACCTTTGCTCCATAACAAATTGTTATTCGCATTGACGCCACAAGCAAGAAAGCAAAAAAAGATTTTGAAAATATTGCATGGATTTACGGAAAAAGTACGTTAATCATATTACTGAAGATTAAATTTCTTAATCTTCGTTCCACAAGATTACGCGATTAAATATTAATAACATTATATTATTAATATTTACGATAAAAGACAATGTGCTCTTATTATTTAATACCACATTATTTAAAAAATGTAATAGTTAATTTTATAAAATTTAATAATATATAATGTAGATTATTGCTGAAAGAAGACATTATCACGAAAGCACCAATGGCCGATACTTGACAAACTTAGAAAATGACAAAGAAACGGAGATAGATGATGCAGAAGTATTTGGAAGTACGTATAAGAATCGAGAAATTTTAATTTAAATTTGAGTGTGTGCAATTTATTATTATCAATTATGCTTGCAGTATTTACATTAAACACATAATCACATGTAATAATACAAAATATGTCTGTATAAAATTAATTTATTAATATTTATAACAGATTTTGAATTTTAAACAAGAACGATGTAATATATAATAATAAATATAACATGCAAAAATGAGATTGACGCAAAAATAAGATTTTCTTTTTTATTTTTATAGTTAAAAAAAAGCGACTAGCGATGTTGGATCTCCTATTGGAGGCATCTCGGCAGAATTTTATGTCCGATTTGGACATCAGAGAGGAAGTCGATACCTTTGTGTTTGAGGTACTATCTATAATCTTTTTACAATTTTTTGTACACATTATCTAAGCTTATAATACTTTATTTGCAGGGACATGACACTACAGCAATGGGTATTACCTTTGCTTTATTATTATTAGCTGCACATAAAGATATCCAGGTACTTTTTACTCATTATATATACCGATGTATTATTTTTATTACAATTTTTATTAAAAGAAGCAGTACAGACATTAAGCTTTCCTTGCATATTTTCTTTCTATAAATCGAAATATTGATATAAATATAGCGACAAAAAAAAAAATTAATACGTCTCTAAAATAAAAATTAAAAAAAATTAATTTTGATTTATTAAGATTTTTTATTTATTTCTATTCTGCATATAAATACTAGAATATTGAGGAATAAATTTTAATTATTATGGCACAGGAACGTGTGAGGGTTGAAGTCGATTCTGTGATGCAAGAGAACGGAGGGAAACTTACCATGAGATCGCTGCAAAATTTATCTTATTTAGAAAGATGTTTAAAGGAAGCGCTACGTTTGTATCCTAGTGTGTTTATAATATCACGAGTAGCTGCGGAAGACGTAAAATTACGTAATTAATCACTATTTTCCTGCATATATCTTCGAAAATATTACATTACACGGAGTATTTTATCGAATGTAAAATAAGATTGAACGAAAGTTTAACTGCTTTAAGAATATAATATGATATGATTCATTTCAAGAATACAATATAATATTATATACATTTCATTTCTCAAAAGAATTTCTTATTTTTGTAATTGCATCTAATTTTATAATACGCTTTCTAGAGTCATATGTCGTACCTGCTGAAACTATATTACTTCTTCATATCTATGGAGTTCATAGAGATCCCAATTTTTGGCCAAATCCAGAAGTATTTGATCCGGATAGATTTTTACCCGAGAAGATTCAGAATCGTCATCCTTATTCTTATTTACCATTCAGTGCTGGACCGAGGAACTGCATAGGTAAATAATTTGCGATTTTCGTTTTTTTTTTCCTATCGATAAATTTTAACACTCTTGGAATTACAGGTCAACGATTCGGTCTGCTGGAGTTGAAGGCTATGATAGCTCCTTTAATGCACAATTTTTATTTGGAGCCAGTAGATAATATAAAAAATGTTCAATTCAAGTACGATTTAATAATTCGTCCTTCTCATCCGGTTCGTGTAAGATTTATTCCAATAAGATGAGAACAGTCATTTGAAACACGGATACCACATGAGAGTAAGAAGTTGATATATATTGCAAAAATAAAAAAAATTATTATATATATTATATGTTCAACCAAAAATATATATGTGATATATATAAACTTTATATTTAATCATAAAAATATGCACACAAGATGACTTATAAGTCAGATCCACATTCAAATTCATCGTGCATATCTCTTGTCGTTATCTGTAATCGTAATAAAAATATGTATGAAGCTAATAAAATAAGTTTCTCTGTTTCTTTGCATTTTGTTCGACAAAGTAAAAATAAAAACATTTTCTTTATGATTAAAAATGTGAATGAACCTAACATAGATTGCTTATAGTAAGAAAATATCTTATATCTCTATATATGCAAAAAATGATAGCAATTACAAAACTATTACAAAAATTTCATTATAACATTTACAAAAGTTTATTATAACAGCTACAAAAGTCGAAATTTCATTATAATTAGTAATAGTTCTTTTAAAACGCAGTTGTAACAGCATGTGCGGTTATACAAGTTGGACAATATTATTATGCAATATTTTTTAATATAAAACTTTTTTATATAAAAGATACATACATATAAGTATAGGAAAGCTTTTTTCACGCAATTAAAACTCAAAGATAGTTTAATAAAGTGTAAGTTGTATGTTATTATTCGTTGTATATGATGTAACATTTTATTACAGTATGTTGCAAAAAATTTTATCAATCCTTTTTATAATTATCGCATTTTAAGTATAAATAAAATTCTGTGAAATGTATGTTTCCTACCGTTTTTTTTTTTATTATAAAATATTATTAATATTTTAAAAACATGTTACTAAAAAGAATAAAATTTTATAGTACCCGTATTTTTTTAATTCTAATAAACGCAATTTTCAAACGTGTTAACATTATATTTGCAGAATAAAAAGCTAGGTTTAAACAAAAACATACACTTTATATTCTGTTGCACAACAATTTTTTTTACGTGACACTTAACTTAACATCTTGTTTTATACGTTGGTTTCAATGTTAATATTTTTCATTGATATGAACTAAGCGTCTAGGTTATATTAGATTAATGATATAATGTGTCGATGCAAAACTTATAATTAGCTAACTACACTGAGAGTTTCTCTTAGAATTTAATTTAGAACTAAACTGCATAGTAAAATTGATCAAACATATTTTATATTTTATTGTAATAGATATTATTTTTATTGTGATAAATATTAATCAGAGAAATTCTCATAAAATTCTTTCTATACCATATTGTCCCACGATTACCATGATTTTCAGAGTAAATTCTAAGAAAAAATTCTCTCTGTGTACCAGTTTTAATATCGAAGCTTATCAATCCTTATCTATTCTAATATTCTACTATCATTTCGTAGCAGTTGTAAGATGATTATGCGAACTAATCATTAAACTTTAGCTTATATCCACACAACTTGCATAGGCGCATAAGCGTGTGCATGAGATGATTTGATTGGTTTATTTTCTTATGCATACATTATGAACAAATCAAGTTTCTTACGTATATGTTTATGCGTCATGCAAATTTCTGTGGATATACTCTTATAGTCTGACTAAGAAATAAGCATATAATAATGGCGATAAACTGTCTATCGATTAAACAAAAGCTATACTAATCGTAAGTTGAAATTTTATTGTTCTCGTTCTTCATCCTGTATCGAACTCTTATGTGCTCTATATATCAAGTAAAATTTTACAATATATTAGAGAAAGCGAGAGATAAGGATTCTGATAAAGAAAGTGACACAAATGTCTCCTCCAATTTTGATAAACTTTGGTTATGTTAATCTAACAATAAGTCAAAATTAGAAAAGTATATTTTTTGTATTTATTCTCCTACTTTTGAAATACCATCTTGAAACAATATCCTATAAACAATTATCATTCTTACTTTCTTAGATAAATATAATATTGTTTATGGTCTTTAATCAAAATGAAATTTTTCTGCCTCTTAAGATAAATTCTGACTATCGATATGTTCTTGAACTGAAGAACGGTTATAAATAGAAGTAGATTAGAAAGGTATCTTAGATTTTCATTTTCACTTCGTGCGTGTCTCTGTTTAACGAGACTTGCGATTTCATTTTATACATTTGAGTGGCGTTTCAATGTTGATGGTCGTATCATATCTGTCAGATAATGGGCAGTATTTGTGTAAAATAACATTTTATAATATCCAATTCTGTTTACGTTTAACATATTTAAGATATCAAGGCAATTATCAGTTTTATCGTAAAGCAAATATTATTTATTTTATGACACATGTGATCCAAGAATCGAGGAAATTAGAAGCAGAGAAGATTGAGCTTAATTAGTCGGTTGAGAACATTACGTCAAGAAACAATGTTTATCGCTATTGTTAGTTTATTGCTATTATCCATTTTTATTTTATTGATATATAATTATTACGTGCATCGTGGAAAAAATGGTCGACTGATTAATCTTATACCGGGACCATCGGGCCATCCGATTTTTGGCAATGTATTACAATTCCATGTTTCACCAGGCAAGTACAAAATTTCTAATCTACTTAGATTAATTAACATTAACAACTTGTCTTTCGTGTACACATTCAAGCAAAAGTTAAATTTATAAATCCTGGAACGTATATCTGTAAATGTTATTGCATGGTAATTATTTATAAAATAATCATTCAAGTTTTTATCAACATTTCTCTTTGCAATAATATCTATATTCATAATTATCAAAAATTTGTTTTTAAGGTATCTAAATAAAGATATAGTAACATTAAAATTAATCCCCCAAAGATTTTTGTAACCATATTTATATTTTCAGAAGAACAATGGAAACTATTGAGTTATTTATCTGATGAGTATTATCCCATTGTAAAATTCTGGACTCTCTTTACACCTGTTATAATTATTCGTCATCCAGATGATGTCGAGGTAATACAAAAATTTAATTCTCTTTAAGACATTACGATTTCAGCTAGATTTAGAAATCTTGCATTTTTGTTTCACAAGAAGATTTTGATTTATAGAAAAATATTTCTTAAAAAAATGAAAGAAAATATTATCGGAGATACTCAATTGAAATTAAACAATAATTTGAGATACAGTTAATTAAATTATCTGTGTATTTATGATTTAATGTTATAATAAATTGATGTTTCTATCGTAATATGTTTTTGGTGATTTCAGATGATACTAAGCAACACCAAACACATCGAAAAAAGTCGTCTGTATGACATTTTACATCCTTGGTTCGGTACAGGTCTTCTCACTAGCACAGGTAACATGATATATAAACGTGTATACTTTATTATTACAGCCTGTTATCATACACAACCTCTCTCCGTCAAAAGATATCAAATATAATTTTATAATTAAATATTATATGATAATTAAATATTATCTTAAACGGGGTAAACATTTACAACTTCTTCATTGTAAACTTATAAACTTATAACTTATAAAAAAAGTTGCAAACACCATAATGATTAATTTTACCATGTACGTGTATTTTGAATTAAATAGATGATTCAATTTTAAAAAAACTATTATAGTAATAAACATTTAATAAATTTTAATAAATTTTTTGTCTATGTGTGTGCCAATTCGTAAAGTTTTAATTACAAAATAATTAAATTCACGTTGATGCTTGCAAATCCGTAAAGATTGCAAGAGAAAAAAGTTTAATAGATTAAAAAGATTAAAAACAAAATTTTGCGATATAAAAAAAATTAATTTAAGATAAATAATATTATTTAAGAATGCTCACAATTAAACATAAAACTGAAATATATAATAATATAATATATTATATATTATATATTTGTATTTTATCGTACTATTTTACGTTATTCTGATTTTTTATATTATATAGGCGTTAAGTGGCAAACGCGAAGAAAATTATTAACACCAGCATTCCATTTCGATATATTAAATCAGTTTGTTGATATCTTGATCAAGGAGGGAGATTATATGACAAAATCTTTGAAAGATGTCAAAGGGACAGTTGTAAAAGATTTAATACCATTTATTAGTGAACATACGCTAAACGCGATATGCGGTAAGATTCCTATTGTTCCGTATAAAAATTCTGTATTATAATTCTATATAAAAATAAAAATAATATGCGTTTTTTATGCACAAAGAAATAGTCAGTAATAATTAATTATGGACTATATTTTCGATCTCATATATAATAAATACATATATAGAAACAGCTATGGGCATCTCTCTGCAAAAACTTGGTGAAACAATTCAACAACAGTATCGAAGTGCAATTCACGAGATAATTGAACTAATGATTTATAGGTAATTTATGTATATTTAAAATTAATGTGTACATCTATAATTCTTTTAACTTTACTGTACGGTTAAGATTAGTGAGACCTTGGATCCGTAATGATTTGTTATTCGCATTGTCGCCACAAGGAAGGAAGCAAAAAAAGATTTTGAAAATATTGCACGGATTTACGGAAAAAGTATGTAAAACATGTTAATTGAGATTCCTTAAACTCTCTCTCCTTTATGTAAAATTACAATAAATTTCTCAATCTTTGTACCGCAACATTATGTGATTAATCATAAATATTAATAACTCATGCTATTAACATATATAATTATAAGACTGCTCGCTATTGCTAATTAATAAAAAATTTAATATCATTCAGATCATCGCGGATAGAAAACTTTATCATGAACGTACCAATAATCAATACTTGAAAAATCTTGAAAATGACAATGGAACAGAGATAGAGGATGCAGAAGTGTTCGGATGTATGTAAGAGATCGTAAGAGTCTAATCAGAGAGTCTAATTAAAGATTGACTGCGCAATCTAAATATTATAAATTATACTTGTAATAATTTATATTACAAGTATAATTTATATTAAACGCATAATCGCATGTAATATGTAATAATGCAACATACGTCTGTCGTATAGTTAAATTATTTGTAACAGAGTAATGGATAATGATTTTAAATAATTAAAGTGAGACATGCAAAAATGAGATTAATGCTATGCTTTTTATATCTAGTTAAAAAAAAGCGACTAGCCATGTTGGATCTTTTAATAATGGCAGCTAGAGAAGGTTTCTTGACCGATTTCGATATCAGGGAGGAAATCGATACTTTTATGTTTGAAGTAATTATTTGTACTGTTTAATTAATTTTTTGTCACATTATCTAACCACATTTAATGATGCACGATAATTACAGGGTCACGATACTACAGCGATGGCTATGACCTTTGCTTTATTATTATTAGCTAAACATAAAGATATCCAGGTACCTTCCTTTCACTATATTGCAATATATTATTTTTATTGCGATTTTTATTCAAAGCAATACAAATATCAAGCTTTTGTTGCATTTTTTCTTTACATATCGACATATTCCGAAAAAATTAAAATAACTTTAAAATTAATATAAAAAATTTATTTTGATATTGAAGATTCTGTTACGTCCTGTGGACTCCACGATTCTTTTCTTTCAAAGAATGCAAGGCGATGATTGAAAAATCACAGGCGTGGGAATAAGACTATGATCTGGCAGGCGAAGCAGCTGACCGGAGACGGTTAATCGTAAAAATAAAAATAAAAAAAAAAAAAGGAGAGATAAATACCAGATGTAACTCGCGGTGTCTGAAATTCTCGCTTTGACTAGTTGACAACTCGCGCTTGAAAAGCAATAAAAATCTTTCTTTTAAAGGAAAATTTTACTTAAAAAGCAATAAAAACTTTTTAGAAGGAAATCTCCACTTGAAAATCAATAAAAATTTAGAAGAAAACTTCCACTTGAAAACGAATAAAATTTTACCAGACTAACAACGATAACCGAATCCAAACAAATGCCGCCTGACAGATCACCGAGATAATCTCGAGAGGATAATAAAAATATAAACCTCAACAAATTCTCCATTGGTCAAAACCTAGGGCCCTAAACAAAAGCCCTGACCAATCCCGATAAACTTTTAAAGTCAAGAGACGACTCCGGGACTGAAAGGGCGTTATTGAAAAATTCCCTATTCGTCAGGAAATATTAACAAACTAACGGGAAGGAGGAGCAAGAAGGTTTATATACCCGCGATATTCCTCGAGAGATTGAGATTTTTAGTCCGAACTTTCGAGCGCAGTTTGCCGTGTATAAGCTATCCGAGATCGTATCTAGACTCTTCGGACCTTTATACTTTCAATTTCGAAATCCGGTTTCAATTCGAATTTCGACGTTCGTTAGAGTGCAAGTGAAGAAAAAACATAGTGGAAGTCCGGAAGACCACACCAGACTAGAACCCTGCAGCAATTAACAACGCACTCTACTAACAGTAAGTCAAGACACACATATATGTATATAACAAAGGAAAAAGATAAAGTACAATTTTCACCCCGTATCAAAATAATTCTTGGATTTAAGATAAAGCCATCTTCTTTATCTCCTTTTGCGCAAGTGCTATCAATCCAACTCTAAACCTTCTTCTCCCTCTCTCTTTCATCCCGAAAAATCACTCAGGATTTCCCGTGATAACGGCGAGATCCGTGATTTCATCCATCTCCAAAAATCACTCAGGATTTCCCGTGATAACGGCGAGATTCGTGATACCGCGTACCATACCTTTCCCCCATCCAACACTATCCAGTCTCTCTCTCTCTCTCTCTCTCTCTCTCTCTCTCTCTCTCTCTCTCTCTCTCTCTCTCTCTCTCTCTCTCTCTCTCTCTCTCTCTCTCTCTCTCTCTCTCTCTCTCTCTCTCTCTCTCTCTCTCTCTAGTACTCTGCGTTGATACCACTGCTT
>NW_028141499.1:0-34585 GCF_030444845.1 Prenolepis imparis | reverse complement strand
AAGCAGTGGTATCAACGCAGAGTACTTGAATGGAGATTAAAAAATATTAAAAATTCGGACATATTAAGTCTATAATAAATAATATTAAATTATATCTCTCTAAATAATCTCCATTCAATGATTACATTATAATTAACCCTGTTCACGATGTGTTACGAAATGTCATCGAACTGTCACAGAACTGCGAATTCAGCGATTACATTCACACCTCTCTCTCACGATACCATCGACTGCCAATTACGCACACGGAAAAGAGGCAATATACGCGATATATATCGACTCCAACATGCATAAATTAAAATATATGTATAATACCATAGTAACGTATTATAAACCATGGTAACAAATAATAAATAAATTTAATTCAAATTGTGTTATTCGAATACACGAAAGTCATAAAATAGTAATAATTAAAAATAGTGATAGCAAATTTATTAAAAAATAATGTCCAAGAAAATAATGAATAAAAGAGGTATGTATAAAATCTAACTCTATAACAATAATATTATATAGTATAATAAATATATATAATGATAAATATATGTAACAAATATAATATTTAAAAAAATAATGTAAAACACATTAATATTTTAGTTAATAAACTAAAATGTGTCAAATCTTCGGAGGAATACACAGAAGCAAGTAGTCCATCAAATTCAAAGAACACAATACCGTGAGTAATAATTAATTTTCTCTCTCTCTCCCTTTCTCTCTCCTCTCTCTCCTCTCTCCTCTCTTACATATTCGCAGATAGCAAGCATACTTCCTTTTGACGTCGAATGACGTGATTAAATGTCAAAATGACATTATTTTAGCGTTTAATGACGTCAGTTTGCTACTTGAGTATTAATTTAAAATTATTTTATTGATAAAAATTACCTATATTAATATATTATTAATAAAAAAATTATTTTATTTATAGTAAACCCCTCGACATTAAGAACATCTCTTTAGTATTTGATGATAGATCAAATTCAACTTATTCATCGACAAACGAAATGTTGCAATCATCAAACACAGAAGAATCGACCACGTGAGTTTATATTTAGTTATACAATATACATATGTAAATATATTTATAAATATTATAAATATTACTTTTATAAATATTACTTTATAAATATCATATGTTTCTAATAAAACTTTTAACATTTACATATATAGAGAAATTCAGGACATTAGCATTCTTAATAAAAATGATGAATTAGAAACAATACAATTCTCCAGTGATGAAATGTTGCAGACTGTACAAATGGAAGATTCAACGGTGTAAGTTTTTATTTTCAATCTTTAGAACTCTATTTAATGAAAATGAAATTATCATTTCTATATATATTGTTTATCTATTAATTATAATACAAGATATATGTACATTTTTAAAAAATTAAAAAATTAGAAATTAAAATAATCTAGAAAAAGTATATAGGAAATTAAATTTATAATTAAATATATATTATATATATTACTAAGTATATTAAATATATTTTAATAACTATTTTAATAACTTACATTTTATTACTTAATTTTTTCATTTTATTTTATAATTAATTTATATAATTTATAAAATCAAATATTTTATTTATAATATATATAACAAATACATAAAAGACATAAAATGTTAAATATAAAAAATATAAGAATATAAAATATATAAAAAAATTATAAAATTTAATTAATATATTCTTATAAAAAATATTTATTACATGTACGATTAATAAAAATTTATTATTTGTAAAAATAATTTCGTAGATTATATATATATATACATATATAATTTAAACAAATTTATATTTTAAAATACATTATAGTGAAGTTATTGGTTATGTGGATGAAATAGATGGTCCTAAACTTGTCGGCAAAACTCAGCAATATAGATTACTGAAATTTATAATAAACAACAATAGTCGTCACCGTATACAAGTGGTAGCTTGGAATAATGAAATTGATCGAGTTGGATTTCATTTAAAACCAAATCGCGTAATTAAAAGATTATAACCTGATATGTTTATATGTATATACATGTAATTTTTAATAAAATATTTTATTAATAATTTCAATATTTTAAATTTATAGATTATTCACATTGACGGTGCAAAAGCTAAAAAGCCGAAAATATCCGAATTTAACACTGGAACGCTGCCATATGAGTTACTTATACGATCAAACACTATTATAAATAATTTAGGGGTGTTTGATTTAAAGAAAAATATTAATGTTGTAGAACCAACATTAGTAGAATTACTAAAAATTCCAGAATATTTAAATAATTATATACGTAAGTATTAATTTAATATTTTTAACATAAACATTAATTAATAAAATATATTATTATTTGTGTATTAAAAATTTATATATTTAATTAATAATTAATTAAATATATAAATTTTTAATATATTTATTATATATTTATTTAAATTATTGTTTATTTATTTTGTAAATTACTATACATGTTTAATTTATTACTTTTATGTATATTACGTTGAATTATTATTCAATTATATTTTAATATTTTAATATAAAATACTTGATATTATAAATAAATATATGAAAATAAAATATTTTTCAGTTGTACGAGGATATGTAAAAACTAATTTTAATACATTTAGTAATAATTTCAAAACTTCTGGCTATGGATCGATTACAGACGGAATGTATAAATTAGAAATTCAAATTATTGATTATGAGCACACAAATGAATTTGAAAAAGGCCAAGAAATTGAAATTAAGGGATATATAAAAATTTCAAGTTAGTTAAATTTAAATTTAAATAATTTAAATTTACAAATTATTCAATTTTTAAATTTAATATAAATAGTTCAAGGAAATAAAATAATTTAATTTATAAATAATAATATTAGCAATGGTGTGATTAAAGAAGATTCAATTATATATTTTATTTTATTTTATTTTTTCTTTTATATATTATATATTTATTTTATTATATATTTTATATTTATTTTTATTTTATATTTTGTTATTACATTTTATTAAAATTTATTTTAATTTAATTAATTTGTAATAATTTTTATCTTTTTCTTTTTCACTTTTTAATATTAAAATTTATTTTATAGATGAAAATATTTTTTACTTAGAAGTTGAGAAAAGTTGTGATATAAAATTAACAACAAATTCTAAAACAATATCTTTTGCTCAATGTCTGCAAGGTTCTAAACCTATTATGAAAAGGACACATAAGGATATATATTCAGATCTTCCGAATAAAATTATTAAAACTTAATAAGATTAGCTTATTTATAAAGTTTTTTACAGTCAATGTAAAGAAATTATTTTTTTATTAAATTTGTTTTTCTTATATAATATAAGCAATAATATATTTCAAAAAGGTTTTCTCAAGTATACCTATATATCATTTATTATTTCAAAAGAATTTTGATACAAAAATATTAAAATATAAAATCTAAAAATTTATCATTTTAGGAAAACAAGAAAGATATTGAGAAGATGATTAATAAAGCGTAAAAGTACCACTGTGGATAATGAGACGATGAAAGGAATATTAAATAATGAAGTTTTTACATATAAATTAATATATTTATTTAATTAATTTTTTTCATTCATGTTTCATTTACATTGCGTATTTATGTAGTTATGTAGTTTATTTTAATAAAAATCTACATTATGTGTGCAATATTTATATGTCGTAAATATATGTTGTGTGTGTGTGTGTATGATTCAGAAATTAATATATTATATTTTTAAAACACTCACCGATAACATAAAATACAAATAAATTACAAATTGCAAATAAAATATTAAATTTAATAATAATTGAATTGATGGTATTATACATATAATAAATTTATGTATGTTTGGAGTCGATATGTATCGCGTGTATTGCCTCTTTTTCGCGTGCATAATTGGCGGTCGATGGTGTCGTGAGAGAGAGGTGTGAATGTAATCACTGAATTCGCAGTTCTGTGACAGTTCGATGACATTTCGTAACGCATCGTGAACAGGGTTAATTATAATATAATTATTAAATAGAGATTAAAAAGTATTAAAAATTTGGTCATATTAAGTCTATGATAAATAATATTAAATTATATAATGTTTAGACTTAATAAATGAATCATGTTTTAAGCTTTAAATGATCTAAGGTATGTATAATGATGAATGTTAAGATGATTATAATATAAAAGGCAATAATATTATTCAATATTTTACATATATAAATTTTATGTTTGACTATTAAATTTGAATTATCAAATTTAATACTATTTTAAATGTTTTATTAAAGGTTAAAGAAGTTATGAAGAATATAAGCAATAGAAATTGATAGAAAGAAGGAAATAGATGATAGAAAAAATATAATAACTTATGAAATTAGAAAAGGGAAATAATAGAAAAAGGAAAAAAATAGAAAGTAAAGAGAGGTTTAGAGTATTAGCAGGTAATAATATTATTTAAATATTATATATATATACATATATATACAAGGGTTGTCTGAAAAGTTTCCGACCTCAACATGAAAATGGCAACACTCGTAAACAAAAGTTGGGGAATGTGTTTGCGCATGCTTTGAAAGGTACTCACCAAAATTTCAGCCATTTTGGACGCGCAGTTGTTGTTTGACAATCATTTGAGTGAGTCGATGTGAGTGTTTTTATGAAAATGGAAAAAATCGAGTATCGAGCTTTCATTAAATATCGAGTATCGAGCTGTCATTAAGAGAGATAGCAGAGGCTATGAACATGTCCAAAGAACGTGTTTGTCACATATTGAATCAAGATTTAGGCATGAGAAAGCTGTCCGCGCGTTGAGTGCCGCGTTTGCTCACTTTGGACCAAAAACGTGTTCGAATTCGAACGAGTACTATTTGGACGGGTTGAAGAGATGGGAGCATCGCTGGGAGAAGTGTATAGACTTACAAGGAGACTATGTAGAAAAATAAAAATTAATTTGAAGAAAAAATGTCTTGTATCTTTGTTAGGTCGGAAACTTTTCAGACAACCCATGTACATATATATGGGTCATTCCATCAAATAAACATTATTTTTGGGTGTCACTGTCGCCGATCTTCTTAAAACTCCGTAAGTTTGTTATTTATATCGAAAAAAAAACCTGTGCAAATTTCAAATTTTTTCACAATTATATGGGGAATATTTATCGATTTTTCAATTTTCTTTTTTTACTTTTATTGATTTCAGTATGCTTCTAAATTGATCGAATAATAAAGAATAGTGTTTTTTGCGTAAAAAAAAAATCTCAGTTTTTCGATAAAAATATTTTTTTTCCATTTAGAATATCAGAATGCTATTAAAATTGCGATTAAAGTAAAAAAAACTCATTTTTTTGTTATTGCTCAAATTTTCCGGTTGAATTTGATATTTTTTCAGAAAGCTGAGAATTTTTTACATAAAATATGTGCTTTTCAAGCTGGGTAAACTGTAAATTTAAACGCGAGTAGATCAAATGCAAATCCGTTACTGTTTAAAAACTTATATTTTAGAAAAATGTTTAGATGTTGACACAGGTTTAATATATGCGGATTCAATATTATTTTGAAGAGGTAAACAGCTGTGTGAAGATTGAGTTCCTTTAACAATTTTAGATTTAGAACATCGATCATCTAATGTAACGAAGTCCTCATTAAATGCTCGATGTTTTAAATCTAAAATTGTTAAAGGAACTCAATTTTTACACACTTTTTTACCTCTTCAAAATAATATTGAATCCGCATATATTCCCTTACGAAAAAAAACTGCAAGAATACGAAAAAATTACTGGTATACCAATAATACAGGGTGTCCCAGACCTACCGTATCACACATTAATGGGAGATTCCTGAGGCGATTTGGAGACGAAATATGTCCTCCGCGAAAATGTCGAGAAAGGCCATCATTTTTTTTAATTTTTCCAATTTTTGAAATCATGTATTTTTGTAACTAAGCCTTAAATTAAAATTCTATTAAAGTAAACTTTACCTAAAATTAACTAAAAAATGTAGTTTTCTTAATAATTTATTTTTACAAGGCTTAGTTTACAAAAAAGTTTTATTTTCAATCATTTATAACTCGAAAATTATTGGTGCCTGGATATTTTCGCTGAGGAAAAATCGTCTCCAAATCGTCTCAGGAATCTCCCATTAACGTATGATACGGTAGGTCTGGGACACCCTGTATGTTATTAAAAAACTATTATTATATCAATAATTTTTTCGTATTCTTGTAGGTTTTTTTCGTGCGGGTTAAACCTGTGTTAATATCTAAAAATTTTTCTAAAATACAAGTTTTTAAACAGTAACGGATTTGACTTTGATCTACTCCCGTTTGAATTTATAGTTTACCCAGCTTGAAAAGCACATATTTTATGTAAAAAATTCTCAGCTTTCTGAAAAAAATATCAAATTCAATCGGAAAATTTGGGCAATAACGAAAAAATGAGTTTTTTCACTTTAATTGCAATTTTAATAGCATTCTGATATTTTAAATGGAAAATGAATATTTTTATCGAAAAGCTGAGATTTTTTTACGCAAAAAACACTATTTTTATTATTCGATCAATTTAGAAGCATACTGAAATCAATAAAAGTAAAGAAAGAAAATTGAAAAATCGATAAATATTCCCCATATAATTGTGGGAATACTAATTGCTCAAAAAATTTGAAATTTACACAGATTTTTTTTCGATATCAATAACAAACTTACGGAGTTTCAAGAGGATCGGCGACAGTGACGCCCAAAAATAATTTTTATTTGATGAAATGACCCTTATATATTTGAGAATATCATGAAAGTTAATATTATTTTAAACGTTCTATTAAAGAAGGGAGCAATAGAATAATAAAGAATAGACAATAGAAATATATAGAAAGGAGGAAAGAGATGAAAGAATAAATGATATAAGCTTTGAAATTAGAAAAGGCGAAGAATAGAGAAAGGATAGAAAGAGAAGGGAGAGAGAGAGAGAGAGAGAGAGAGAGAGAGAGAGAGAGAGAGAGAGAGAGAGAGAAAAGATACAATATATATAAAAGAAAAGTATGTATTAATACTAATTTAGACTCGCATTTTTTAAGTAAAAATTTTGCTCGTTATACATATAATTAAATAATCATTAGCGCGTTATATAAGTAAATATCCAGCAAACATAAATAACTCATAACATTATTATAACATTATTATAATATTATAATATTAATAACATAATATAATATTAATATAATATAATAATATATAATATTAATATTAATTATTATTTTAAATTTTGAGTCTCACTTAAAACCAAAATAACGTAAATGCAATTAAGTCTAACAGATATACATATATTAATATTTGTTGAATATATATTACTCAGTTTTACAATATAAAATATTACAAGTAAATAACCTTTTACAATTATTTAAAGTTAAAGAAAATATAAAAGGAAGAAACTGAAGAAAATATAAAAAAAGAAATAGAACAGAAAATACAGGAAGAATTTTTTATTGAAAGAATCAAGAGAAAAAAAGATAAAAAAATATACGATAAAGGACATAGAGATAATATTTAAAAAAAGTAAGTATTCCCACTCTTTCAGCTTTTTACGCGCTTTTTTCACAAAAATTATGACGTAATTATATTGTAGATTCTACTTATCCTTGAATTTTTGAATCCTTAGATATTTAAAGTTTTAATTTCGATTTTTAAAAAATCTTGTGTATAACACATATATTATTATTACATAATTTTTTTTCTATTATAAAGTGTAAACTTATAAATTCGCACGCAATAGAAAATTGGTTTGACTTTTAATTTTTCATTTTATATTTTATATTTTAATGTTTCATATTTCACGCATAATAATTAGTAATAATTACTACAATTAATGAAATATTGTCCCTGGTCCACAGTAGGTAATTTAAGTCCTAAGCTTTAAGAAATTGACTAATTAGTATTAGGAGAATACTCGACTGTGGTTAGTCAATTTCTTAAGGTTTAGAACTTAAATCACCTATTGTAGACTCAGCCTTAAGCAACGTTTAAAATAAAAATTTAAAACGTAAAACGTAAAAAATTAGCCATCTTCACCGCGACTATGTTATATTTTGACGTCAGAAAAAAGAAAATAAACGCTCAAAATTTTAGGGTCCAAAATTTTTAAATAAAAAGATATTTTAATAAAAATATGCTAAAGACATCTGAAGTTGTATATTTCATTAAAATATCTTTTTATCTAAAAATGACATGCAATTTCAGTGTGCATTTTCTTGCTTCTGACGTTACAATCCAATATGATCGCGGCGACGACCAAAAAAAGCCTTAAAGTATTATTATATATAATTAAATTAAAATTAAATATATTTATTATATTATTTTATTTATTATATAAGTAATCATTTATATATTACTATATGTTATTATACATTACTATATATATTACTATATGTTATTATACATTACTATATATATTACTATATGTTATTATACAAAATATAATAAGTAAATTGTTATAGCCCGAACTATAACCAGTAATTATTAGGAATAAGAATATTATAAAATATTTTTACTTATAAACGAGCGCTCTAGCCAAGCGCTCATCGAACGAAAATGCTAACGCAGCGAAACACGCACGAAGCACGGAAATCGCGAGCTGCAAGCGAAGGCCAGAGACTTCGACCTGCTTCGCTTGCATTTAGACCAAAAACGCGTGAATATTATTAACCAATCGGGGACTTGTTTCCAAGGGCCTCGCCCGTTGAAAATCAAAGAACAAAAGAAGATATAAGACGGAGAGCCCGCCCGCGAAGGCAGTCTCGAATAAAACTCCTAAACATCAAGACGGAGTCGCTAATAAGAATCCGGAACATCAGGACGAGACTCACTAATAAAAATCTGAATCATTAAGAAGAATTACTAATAAACGCTCGCTAGCCAAACCTCGAATGTTTAATTAAAAAAATAACGAGAAATAAAGTGAAACCAAATTTAATCAGAAATAAAAGTGTATTTTAAGAGAAAGAAAAGAGTACAACACTCCTAACTTCCTACGAAGTCCTGCCGAGGATCCTCATCCTTAATTCGGCGCAACCCCAGTGCCTTGCTCGAGGCACACAACAAAATAATTATTATTTACAGTTATTAAAAATTAAAAGAAGAAAAGTAAAAAGGAAAAATTTAAAGACAACTAAGAGAGAAAAATAAAAAAGAGAAATAGAGAGAAAGAAGACAGAGAAAAAAGAAGATAAAGAAAGAAAAATTTTCATCGAGAGGGGGGAAAAGAGAAAGAAAAAAAGAGAGAGGAGGTGGGTGGGTGGGAGGGGGGAGGGGAAGGAGAAAGGGAAAAAGGGGAAGAGAAGAAGAGAGAAAAAGAGAGAAAAAAATACATAAATTACAAAAAAGAAATATAAAAAAATAAATATTTTATTCATATCTTTTTTTATATAAAAATTACGTCGTTATAGGTAATTATTCACACATGTTATATACAAAAATATGTATTACTTTAATTTATCAATATATGTTATTAAAGTTAAATTGATTTTAATTCAATTTACTAAAAATTAATTTGAAACAATTTTTTATTTTCTATTATATTAATATCAATTTAAATATAAATTATTAAATTAAAATTAATTTAATTTTTTATCGTTAAATTAAAATTAATTAGAATTTGCATATTAAAATTTAATTTATTTTGAATTATTAAATTAAAATCAGCTATAATTTTAAATTATATTAAAATTAGTTACAATTAAACTTATTATTAAATTAATTATATTTGAAAGAGAGAAAATTAATTAATTAATTAATTTGACTTGAATTGAGATTTGACCTGAATTGAGATTTGACCCGAATTGAGATTTGACCCGAATTGAGATTTGACCCGAATTGAGATTTGACCCGAATTGAGATTTGACCCGAATTGAGATTTGACCCGAATTGAGATTTGACCCGAATTGAGATTTGACCCGAATTGAGATTTGACCCGAATTGAGATTTGACCCGAATTGAGATTTGACCCTGTCGATGTGCAGGAGTCGCAGGAATAATAGCGTTAAGCAATTAAGAGGACACAATGAACAAGATGTTTATTAAGAACGCACGACTTTTAATGTGCGAGGTACAATGTCGCGAGCTACCGTAAACGAGAGTGGCACATGCACGGTCATGACAAGAGTAACTGAGATAATAATTGGTGGCGCTAAGACACCCGTAGCTGAGTTGAGGACACATAGAGGTCGCGACGGGAATCGCAATACATATGATAACCCGAATACTTCCCCTCGATGAGCGCGCGACATTTCAGAGAATTTAAATGGTTCCGAGACCCAAAAGATTAAGACAATTTTCGTGTTTCGACTTAGACAGTCCCTTAGTAAGAATATCAGCGGGCATTGACTCAGTAGGGGCATATTCGATCTCAAGAACTCCGCTTTCCAGAACTTCGCGCACAAAATGGTGACGGACATCTATGTGCTTGGTCCTGGCATGAAATACAGGGTTTTCCGCCAATTTCCGGGCACCGTTGTTATCATTGAAGATCTTCAAAGTAGTCGGTAGTCCGAAACCCAAATCCTTAATAAATCTTCGAAGGTATATGGCTTCTTTGACGGCATCGGATATGGCCATATACTCGGCCTCGGTCGATGAAAGCGCTGTAGTTCTCTGCTTCCTCGATTCCCAGGATATAATGGAATTATTTAAGGTAAATACATAACCCGTATACGATCGGCGGTCATCCAAACAATTTGCCCAATCAGCATCAGTATATCCGGTCAAATTACCGTCGGTCTTCTTAAATGACAGTCCGACTTTTGATATGCCTTTTAGGTAACGTAGGACACGTTTCGCTGATTTCCAGTGAGTCTCGTTAAAACAACTGTTAAACTGGCTGAGGTAGTTCACTGTAAAAGCAATGTCAGGTTATCTGGTACAAACAGCTAAATACGTTAGCATGCCGATCAACTCACGGAACAGCAGATTTCTTTCTTGCACGGTTGAACAATTATCGCCCTTCCTCAACCTAATGCTGCAATCTAAAGGAGTGGACACAGGCTTGGACTCCCCCATTCCGAATCTGTTGAGAATATCGCTAATATATCCCTCCTGGCTCATCATAATCCGTTCTTCATCTTGAGAAAATTCAATGCCAAGGCAATAATTTATTTCTCCGAGGTCTGTAATCTGGAAACACCTGGAAAGATATTTGGTTAGTTTGACAATTTTGGAGGTGTCGCGAGAAGCGACCAGAATGTCGTCCACGTATACGGTTACGAGAAGTATGTCTTCGCCCTTTCCGGCGAAAAATACACATGGGTCGGCTGAAGAAGACTGGAGTCCAAAATTCTTGAGTTCGCGACTCAACTTCACGTGCCAGCGACGACCAGCTTGACGAAGTCCATAAAGAGCCTTTCTTAGCAAGCAGACCTTGTCACCTTTCTTCAGTTGTTGGAGCATGCTAGAAGCCTCGTCGACAAGCTTCCCCTTCCTCTCAGAAGCAACTATCTCTTCTAAAACGAAATCTGAATATCCAGGCATCTCCATGAAGATTTGCTCTTCTAATTCGCCGTTCAAATAAACGGTCGCAACGTCTAGATGATGGATCTTCATATGATGTTGGGCCGCGAGGGCAGTCACGATGCGAATAGAGCTTAGGCGAGCCACAGGGGCAAAAGTCTCATTAAAATCAACACCTGGGCGCTGGGAGAATCCACGCGCGACAATGCGCGCCTTTCTCCGCTCTATCGTCCCGTCCCGATTGAACTTGTTTCGTAATACGAACCGGCTGCCGACGACCTTACGTTCTTCAGGACGATCCACCAACGTCCATGTGTCGTTTTTTATAATGGACTTCATTTCCTTAACCATAGCCTGAATCCATTCTTCGGCATCGGGTCCATCTAGGGATTGTTTGACTGAAACTTCGGCAAGGTAAGCGAACTCGGCTTCCTCGATCGTATCGCTTGCAACCTGATACAATTTTTTAGGTCTTCCCCTGAGTCCAGACATGATTTTTCGAGGTCTTCCTCGACATCTTTTAACAGCGATTTGAGGATCAGCAACACGATCCTCGCCTAGAACGTCGGTGACTAGATCATCCGCATCATCGGCTCGATCCTCAACATCTTCGTCATACGCTGGAAGTTCGACTTCCCTCCATTCTTCATCAATGGCCTTCTCCTTCGGGTCGAAACTTGCATGCGTCCGACTAGAGGCTTTTGGTACAGCGATGAATTCCACATCTCTAGATATGTCTATCCTGTGTTCGTCTGGGATCCATATTCGGAATGCTTTGGAGTTCTCGGAATATCCGACGAAAATGCCCTTCTTGGATCGCGGCTGAAATTTTTCTTTATTAGGTTCTCTATTTAAAGAATATACCTGACAGCCGAATTCTTGGAAATGTCCGACGTTAGGCGCCTTGCCCATCCATTTCTCGTAAGGAGTACTGCCGTCAAGACTGTTAGTTGGACATCTGTTGCGTATATAACTCGCCGTATTAATGGCCTCTCCCCAGAAAGAAGGAGACAGGTTCGATTGGATTAGAAGACACCTGGCCATTTCCACGAGCGTCCGATTCTTCCTCTCTGCAACTCCGTTCTGTTCAGGAGTGTGAGTAACTGTCAATCTACGCTGGATTCAGTTCGTCTTCAGGAAATCGTCGAATTCTCGATTGACGTACTCCTTGCCGTTGTCCGACTGCAGGCATTTTATCTTGCGTCCGACTTGATTTTCGACAAGCGCTTTGAATTGTTTGAAAGCGTTGAAAACTTCGCTTTTGTTTCTGATTATTTTTACCACACACCAACGCGAGCAATCGTCTATGAAAGTTACGAAATACTTGGACCTTCCGAAAGATTCGAATCTCATAGGCCCGCATACGTCTGAGTGAATCAACTCCAGAAGCCCTGTCTGCCTATCAGACTTCTTGGGAAAAGGAGACCTGGTCATCTTTCCACGAATGCAGACTTCACATTTTACATCTCGTTCGGAATTTATAATATCCATTCCGCGCACGGTTCCGTGTTTGTCGCTCGTCGCGAGATCCTTTAAATTTAGGTGACCCATTTTACGATGCCAAACTTCCAATGAAGCTCTGGTCGATTTATCTTCTGTGCCGATGACAGCCGCTGACTTGCACTCGTGATGATCTTGTATATAATACAACCCGTTGGTATGAAAGGCTTCGAGCTTAGTGGCTCCATGTCGGTCAATGACTTTAGCCGATTTATCATCGAAGATAACTTTGAATCCTCGATCGGTAATCTTGCTTACCGACAGTAGATTGGTGCGCAGGTCCGGCACGTGTAGAGCATCTTCGAGATTGAGACTCCTCGATCTACCTTCGATCTCAGCATTGAGACGTACAGTACCTTTACCTGTTATATTTGTCGACGAATTATTTGCAAGATTTAATCTTCCGGCGGCGATCTTCCCGATGTGCGTAAACTTATTCGAGTCACTGCATAGATGTGAGGTGCATCCGCTATCCAAACACCATCTATCGACATGTGTCGCTTCCTTAGCCTGGAACACTTCCTGTTTCTCCGAATTTTTTACTGGCATACATGCGAACACACTCACGTCATCGACATCGGCCATTTTTCCTTTCTCAGGATTCTTCGAGGATGTTCGATCGTCCTCAGTGCGCGAATTACAGTCGGCTGCTTTGTGACCAGCCTTTCCACAACGATGGCATTTGAACTTGAAGGGTATCTTCTGAGATGTGACGTTTCCTTTCTTTTCCTTAGGATTCTTACGTTTCTCAAAACGTTTGGCGATCATGGCGCCTTGGCCTGTGATGCGCGCGTCGTTCTTCCTGGCATCGTGCTCTTCCACGATTTTAACACGAAGCACTTCCGGTGTCGGTAAATCGTCGCGTGACTCTATTGCACATCTAAAATTTTCGAAACATGGAGGAAGACTGTACAACAACATCACTGTCAGCAAATCCGGATTTATGTCCACTTCCATGTCATTCAATTTGTCCACGGTATCGAAAAATTTGCGTAAATATTCCCGCACATCTTCGTCGTCTTCCATTCGTTGCAGCGTTAGTTGTTTTAGCAGAGTTGCTTTTCTAGCGGGACCCTTCGACTGATAGATCGATGCGAGTTTATTCCACACTTCTCTCGAAGTATTACAGCCTTTCACCTGTTTTAATTCAGTCGGGCTTATCGAAAGAATGATATCGGACTTAGCCTTTCGATCCGCTGTTTCCCATCTTCTCAGTCGTTCCGCAGATTCTTCGTTGCCGGCGATGAGTTCGGGTTTCATGGCCTCACCGCTAACGTAATACCACGCATCGTTTTTTACGAGAAGGGCCTCCATTTGGATCTTCCATGTATCGAAATTTTCTTTGTTAAGTAGCTCGATTCTGACAATCGACGACGCCATGTTTATCTTTTCACGGATATCACTCGCGATTCTTTTAATTTCTTGATTGCGATAATCCTGGGCCCATAACCTGTCGATGTGCAGGAGTCGCAGGAATAATAGCGTTAAGCAATTAAGAGGACACAATGAACAAGATGTTTATTAAGAACGCACGACTTTTAATGTGCGAGGTACAATCTCGCGAGCTACCGTAAACGAGAGTGGCACATGCACGGTCATGACAAGAGTAACTGAGATAATAATTGGTGGCGCTAAGACACCCGTAGCTGAGTTGAGGACACATAGAGGTCGCGATGGGAATCGCAATACATATGATAACCCGAATAGATCCGAATTGAGATTTGACCCGAATTGAGATTTGACCCGAATTGAGATTTGACCCGAATTGAGATTTGACCCGAATTGAGATTTGACCCGAATTGAGATTTGACCCGAATTGAGATTTGACCTGAATTGAGATTTGATCTGAATTGAAATTTGACCTGAATTGAGATTTGACTTGAACTGAAATTGATTGTGATTTGGATTATTAGATTGAAATTATTGACTTATATTAAAATTTGATTTAAAATAAAATTTGACTTGAAATTGGTTATAACTTGAATTGTTGAACTAAAATTAATTATAACTTGGATTATCTAATTAAAATTTGATTTCAAATAAAATTATTATTTGATTTATTATAGATTAAAATTGATTATAAGGTAGATCATTAAATTAAAATTAAATTTTGATTTAAATCACTTTTCTTTCATATAAATTAAACGTGACTTTTGTGAATAAAATTAATTTTTACTTAGATTATTAAATTAAAATTAGTTTTAAATTATTAATTTAAAGTTATATTATAACTTGAATTATTAAATTAAAATTTGATTTTAATTTGATTATATTTAATTAAAAAATAAACTTTGACTTCAATTATAGAAAAAAATTTATTTTGATTTGATTAAAATTAACTTTAACTTGATGTTAAATTAAAATTTATTTTAAAATTATTTATTTTATTATTTATAAATTACGTTTATGTATTAAAAATTAAATTTTATAATCTAAATTTTATAAAGTTATAATATTTATAAAGTATTATCTAAATTTTATAAAGTTATAATCTTTAATTAAAATTAATTTATATATTTTTATAATAAATATTCAAAAAATAATTATTTCTTTTAATATATTTATAATTATTAATTAAAATTATTTAAATAATAATTATGCCTCGAAGAAAGGTAAATCGATCAGTAGAAGAAGAAGAAAAATATCAACGTAGTAAACGAGAAAGAAAAGCAAAATGGCAGGCCGAGAAACGGGAAGCAAAACGAATATTATCTAAAAAAGATTCTCAATCTTTATCAAATATTGAATTTTGCTCATATATAACTCAAACTTCTTCAAATTTTTCAAAAAATATGATAATAGATTTTAATACTTCCACTTCACATGAAACAGAAGTACATTCAGCAAATGAAATATTTACCACTGCATCTCAAACAAATGATACGTCAACCATTACGAATACTTGTATAATAAAAAATAGCAATAAAGTTAATAAAACAATAAATGATAATATACAATTATTTAATGTTAACGATGATATTCAAATAATTCAAAATGTTCATAACTCGACTACAGATACTTCATTAAGTAACAATGTTATTTCTTCAATACCTGGCACATCAAATAAGTTGATAAATTTAGATGATAACAGAGTAGATTTAGAAAATTTAATTATTTCACAAGAAGTACCATCACAAAGTACTGTAATACTTTCTAATATATCTGATAAAAATAAAAAAGTAAAATGGACTGAAAAAACTCGAGCTTTAAAAAAAGGATACATGAATATTAATACGTCTTACATTCAATTCGAAAATATTGTAGAACATTATATAGGAGAAATGAATTTATATTGCGAACATTGTGGTGCGAAACATTTTAATTCTGAAAAAGTAACTAATAAGGGTAACTCATTTAACGATTGTTGTAGTCATGGAACAGTTGAATTAAATTCTTTACCTCAACCTCCGCACGAACTTTATGAATTATTTACTGAAAATCATCCAAAATCAAAACATTTTTACAATCGTATTCGTGGATATAATAATTCATTTTCATTTGCATCATTTAATGCAAATTTACCAGATTATAGTGCGCAAAGACATGGACCTTACTGTTTCAAAATTCAAGGACAAATTTATTATCAAATAAATACCGCATTATATCCAGCACCCAACGAAATGCCAAGTTATGGTCAACTCATTATCGTGGATAATAATGAAGCAACAGAGTGTCGACTACATCAAAATTCGAATCTCGATGAAGAAATTTTACATTCAATAGATAATATAATACGTACAAATAATATTTTTGCACAATCTTATCGAATGATGCACGAGGAAATTCAACAACAAATAACTGGAAACAACAATATACGTGAATTACAATTAGGATTTTTAACTAAAAAGAGCATCGATCGAGGCCGATATAATGTGCAAAAAGTAAATGAAGTTGCAGCTGTTTTTTCTACTACAGCAGATGGTGAAATTCCTGAAACCTATGTAACAATTTATAATAAAAATACTAAAACATTAAAACAAGTCAGTACGATGGATTCAAATGTAGAATCATGGATTTATCCATTATATTATCCATACGGTAATCAAGGTTGGCATGATAATTTACAACGTAAGAATAGTAATAAACGAATAAGTAGAGCTGTATATGTAAAATATACAGCTCTACTTATAGCCATACGTGATAATTTTAATATTTTCATTATGGGAAGACGATTATTTCAACAATGGCTGGTAGATAGTTATATAAAAATTGAAAAAGACCGAATTAATTATTGTAAATAAAATCAAAAACAATTACGAGCTGAGACTTATCAAGGATTAATTGATTATTTAGCAAACACCGCCAATAATAACGATGCTCACATTGGAAAAATGATTATACTTCCATCGACATTTGTGGGTTCACCGCGTAATATGTTGCAACATTATCAAGATGCGATGGCTATTGTTCGGAAATATGGAAAACCAGATATCTTCATTACTATGACTTGTAATCCAAATTGGCGCGAAATTAAAGAAAATTTACTTTCACATCAACAACCTGCAGATAGACCAGATATATGTGCTCGAGTATTTAATATAAAAAAAAATTATTTAATCGATATTATCGTTAGACAAAAACTTTTTGGTGAAGTTTTAGCATATGTTTATGTAATAGAATTTCAAAAACGTGGATTACCACATATACATTTGTTAATTACATTAAAACAAAATTATAAAATATCAAATTCTGAAATAGTTGATAAATTTATTTCTGCAGAAATTCCTGATCCGAATGAAAATGAAAATTTACATAATGTTGTAATGAAACATATGATTCATGGACCATGTGGAAATTGATGTTTGATAAATGATAAATGTTCGAAACATTTTCCAAAACCATTTCGACCTGAAACAACTATGGATGAAGATGGTTATCCACAATATCGTCGAAGAAATAATGGGTTAATATACGAAAGACCTAGACGATATGTTGTTGATAATCGATATGTTATTCCATTTAATCCAACACTCTTACTTTTATTTAATAGTCATATTAATGTTGAAATAGTATCGAGTATACAATCTGTGAAATATTTATATAAATATATTTATAAAGGCCATGATGCTGCGTCTGTATTTATTGGAGAAAATATAGATAAAACAATAAACCATGATGAAATCCAAGATTTTATCGAAGCTCGATATGTCGGACCCGTGGAAGCATGTTGGCGTATCTTAAGCAAACCTTTGCAAGAAAAAAGTCATGCTATATTTCGTTTATTAGTTCATTTACCAAATGAACATAATGTTATAATCGATGATAATATTAATAATGATGCGATAAGATTTGCTGTAGAACGAGTAACAATGTTATTAGATTATTTTCAGTTAAATGCTCGAGATGAGGAAGCAAAACAATATTTATACAGTGATATTCCATCTCATTATGTATTTAAAAAAATTACAATCAACGGCAGAATTATTAATCGCTGGGAGAAACGTCAAAGATATTTTAATTGTATTGGACGTATGTATTCCGTTAGCCCATCTCAAATAAAATTGTTTCATTTACGTATACTTTTATTACATGTTAAAGGAGCTACAAGTTTTCAAGAATTAAGAACAGTTAATAACGAGATACATCAAACTTTTACTGCTGCATGTTTAGCATTAGGACTCATAGAAGATGATGAAGAATGGTATCGCGCAATGAATGAAGCAAAAGTTTGGATGATGCCAAGACGACTTCGTAATTTATTCGTACGAATTTTGATTCATTGTCAACCAATTCATCCGAAAAAGTTTTGGGATGAGTTTAAAAAAGATGTGTCGGAAGATTATACAAGACGATTTGGACCTATAATAGGAATAAAGAAAGTTTATAATTATATTATTAATTTACTTCAAAAAGAAGGATCAAATATTGCTAATTTTCCTGAAATGGAACAAGAAATAGAAGAACAAGAAATAAACGACGAAGAACAAATTGAAGAAGATACATCGATAGGTATGCGACAATATGAACAATTAAATACAGAACAAAAAGAAATTGTTGATACTATTTTAATAGCAACAAGTAATAATAGTGACGACTGTTTTTATATTGATGGTCCAGGTGGATCTGGTAAAACTTTCCTTTATAAAACCTTGTATTATCTACTTAAAAGTAGAGGAAAAATAATTAATACGATGGCATTTACCGGTATTGCTGCAACATTACTTCCAAATGGAAAAACAATACACAAAGTTTTTGGATTACCTGTACCTCTTTTCGCTGATTCTACATCAAACATTAAAGTTCAATCTAAAGAGGCTGAAAATTTAAAACTTATAGATGTTTTTATTATAGACGAAGCTCCTATGGCACCACGCTATGTATTAGAAATAATGGATCGAACATTACGTGATATAATGCAAAATGATTTACATTTTGGTGGTAAAATCGTTCTTCTTGGTGGAGATTTTAGACAATCATTACCTGTAAAAGAAAGAGCTACGCGTTGTGAAATTATAAATTTATCGATAAAATTTAGTATTCTATGGAAGCAATTTAAAATATTTTCATTGACACAAAATATGAGAACTTTACCACAGGAAAAAGAATTTGCACAATTTTTACTAAATTTAGGTAATGGTTCTTTAAATGATAATTCAGATAATATTCACATTCCAGAAAAATGTATAGCAAATGCAAATTCGGATATGGTTAAAGACATGTACGGTGACATTATAAAACATAAACAATATAAAACTATGGCTAATTACGTTATATTATCTGCAAGAAATGTCGATGTTAATGAAATAAATGAAAAAGTAGTAAATTTGATGGATGAAACGACAGAAAGAGTTTATACAAGTATAGATACTCTTGAAACGACTGGAGATAATCAAGATATATATGAAACAATTCCGATAGAATATCTCAACTCTTTAAATCCAACGTGTCTTCCACCTTATCAATTACGCTTAAGAAAATATACTATTATCATGCTTATTAGAAATCTTAGTATCAGCGAAGGTTTATGTAATGGTACCAGATTATTAATTTTAGATTTAAATAATAACTTATTACGTTGTGAAATTTTAACAGGTAATAAGATTGGAGAAATAATTTTTCTTAATCGTATTACTTTATATTGCGAAAATGTATATCCATTTACTTTTAAAAGAAGACAATTTCCAGTAAAATTGGCATTTGCTATGACAATAAATAAATCACAAGGACAAACTTTCGAAAAAATTGCAATAGATCTTCGAAAAAATATTTTCAATCATGGACAATTGTATGTAGCTTTTTCACGAGTTCGTTCTTGGGATTCATTGAAAGTTTATTTAAAGGATGATAATTTGTCCAAAAAAATAAAGAACTATGTTTATAAAGAAATATTTGATTAATAAAATATAACAAACGAAAAAGGGAAATATAATTATAAATATAAAAATAAAAATAAAAAGTAAAAAAAAATAAAAATAAAAATAAGAACAAAAACAAAAATAAATAAAAATTAAAAGAATTTTTGTTTTAAATATTTGTATGTGTATGATTTAATTAAAAAATGATAATTATCGTTTTATAACATTTTAATTGCATTTAGAATAAAAATTAAAAAATAAAAAACAAATAAAAAATTTTAATATTAATTTTAATTTTTTTAAATATTAGCGATATTTAATTTCTTCCAAATTTTAGGACCCAATATACGAATCATTATGTTAGGTATGGACACGTCATTTTTCAATATTTTTTATTAACAGAGGACCATTTCAAGGACGTATTCCCATATTTTACAGCCCGCTCATTCATTTTTTAATTAGTTTCAGTCATTTAAAGCGATAATTAAGTTTGAAAAAGTTTGAAAAATTATTTTTGAATAATTATCTTTTTATGTAATAATTATATTTTTTATCGTCTTATTATATTATTTAATTAATAATGAGAGATTGATTATAATTCATTTAGTTCAAATAATTATGACGAGAGTCATATGAATACAATATTTCTAAAAATTTCAATTTAAAAATGAAGCAAAATTATTTTCACATATGTAATTTTCTAATATTTAAATTTATTTTGTGACGTGACGCCTTTTGCGCCGTCACAAGGGCTGCACCCGATCGGGGAGGGGGTAATGATTTCGGGGTTGCTCCTCACACCTGAGAGGGAGCGACTCTCATATACTTATTTTTATAATATCGCGCGACCGCTACCGTAAAAAGCGGACCGACAGGTTATCTGAGTAGACGGCACCAACCCGTTGTAAAGCAAGAAACATGGACCGGCGGACCAGCACCGCATCACGGCAAGTTACCGCAGACCAGACTCTCCGAGGATACTCAGATAAGTAGAGTCCCGTCGATCCCGCATTCCCATCTATATCGCAACTAAAATTATATAATCTTTCAGCCCAAAACAACAACTTATCTAGACAAATCGGAGGTCCCGCCGCATACTGCAGGATGGTGGGAGGACCCCGCAATTACAACTACTATTATCGGGAAGGATTGGAGTACGGCCTGGCCAGCCTATCCCATCCGACCCCTGAAATGTCGCAACGGGCGCTGCACGGCAACCCGAGAATCAGCATGACCGCACGTGAGGGAGAAGATCCCGTGATTTACCGATAGCGAGCTAAGAGGGGGAGGTGGAGAATCGATGGGCGGATCGAAGCCACCCCACATCAACGAACATCGACAGGATGCGCGGAAAATCGGCGCGGGACTCGAAGGACCTGAGGACTCTGTCGGAGAGAGACACTGTTCGGTGTGCCAACTCACGGGAAGGAACCCCGAAATCCAGCTCACCGGGAGGACTCCACGAGGACTTAGACAAATTGTAAGCCGCCACTCAGGTAGTCGTACCTTTCCTGCTGGGCTGGCATCGCTCCGCGATTCCGCAGCTTCCGAGTTACCGCACGTAACCTAGAATACCGTACCGTCTATAATCGGGGAGGATAAAAGCTCCCGAAAGAGTTACCACGAGGCCAGCCTAAATCGGAGTTTCGCGAGTGTATCCCTCTCGGAGAGGCCGCAGCTGACAGTCTCACGTACCGTAATATCGTCTCGTCTCGTAATACTAATACCGCTCCGTCCTGAAGAAAATTAATTATTGTAGCATTAATTCGGGGAAATCGCGCCGCGAGAGACCGGAATTTGCGTGACATCGCTCTCCGCGAGTTACCATTACCGTCGAGTCAAAAGGAACAGTAGGGATACTATGAGAGTTCTAACCCATGGGGCTCCGAGGGGGGCGCGGGGCGGGGGGGTTCTCCGGGGCGAGGGGGTATGACGTCACGCGGGGCAGGGGGGATCTTGTAGGCGAGGGGGATGACGTCACGCGGGGCGGGGGCGCTTATCGCTGTGCGGGAGACGCTTATCGCGTATTGTTTTTCATAAACAAAACAGCGTATTGTATTACTTTGAATTATCTAACATGTTTTATTATAAACAAAACACCGCAAAATGAGCGCCGACATTCGGCCACCCTCGCGATACCTCCCCCACCCCTCCCCCATAAGGCGACGCGCTTTGGCGGTACTTCCACCCTCCCCCTCCCCTGCCCATATGTGACGTTTCTTCCTCATTGTTTAGGAAGAATTCTTTTGCGATAATTTTGCCGACATTCGGCCGCCCTCGCGGTACCTCCCCCTCCCCTCCTCCATCTGAGGGGATCTTGGGAGGTCGCGCTTATCGCAATGAACACGTCGGGACGTGTTTTTTTTTTCGCGGTAAAAGATGTCGCGGTCCGTGTTGCATTACGCGCCGATATTCGGCAGCCTTTGCGGAACCTTTCCCCTCCCCCTAAGCGGAATTCTTTCTCATTGTTTAGGGAGCGCCGATGTCCGGCCGCTCTGTGTCAAAAGCGATAACGCGATGAAGGGAGATCACCTTTCTGATATGTAATTAAACAATCCGTTAATCATGAAGAGGGGAAGAAATGATTAGACGAAATATAATAAGGACTGCTACCACTTCAAACCATAGTACGTAATTTGCAAGCGCACAGATACGTCGGTCGAAAAAAGAATAGCGGGTGCAAGTGCTCTATAGAACGTGATTTTAAAAAGTGTGGAAAAATGGAAAACATCGAGCAGACTGAACGCGACCTGTTGGAGCGGTCCCATCAAATCGCCACCTTGGGCGAGTATTTTGAATGGGCGCTGCGCTGCGAGGAATTTATCAAACTGCTCGAAGAAAACAGCCGTGTCAAGCGTCCGCGACTCTCCATTGGATATAGACAATCTTTGGTTGCTAGAATCGCGCGACTCGAGGGTGCAAAAACTCGATTGCAGAGACAGTTTATATCCAGTGGTGGTAATTACAGTGGCGACAATAACGCAGGAAGACTCGTTTGGCGAGAGATCGATACCGCGTTTGAAAATCGTATACTGACCGGTGCGGTGATTAACGCAGACTATATCGAACCGCGACAATTTTTGGAAGATGCTAGTAGTGTAGTACTCGAGCAAGTGCAAGACGTTTATAAAAATACACAACTGTGTAAAAGTAAATACTGTGTTCAACGGTGAGTTTGTGACAGGTGATAAGCGCGCTAACAAAAGTATTAACACGAGAAATTATGAACTTTTTCGCACGTCCGATTTACGCGAGTGGTATGAGCGGCACGTCATCGAAACCACATTGAAAGATCGTCTCTCGAAGAGTTTCAGGAACGTGATAGCGGATGGGCATTGTCACGAATCCTCGATCTTACGGTCAACGTCAACAAGTGCAATCCTATGCGCGCGGGATGCCATATTAAATTACCGCGAGAAATTATGACGAAGAGAGCGGTAATTAATGTGCTATCAATGGACAATGCGTGTTTCGCGTGGTCAGTGGTGGCCGCTCTGTACCCCGCTGAAAAATATACTGAGAGAACATCTTCATATCCGCACTATACGACGGTGTTAAATTTACAAAACATTGAGTTTCCGATAACGTTGAATCAAATAAAAAAGTTTGAACATGTAAACGATATCTCAATCAACGTCTACGGCATCGAGAGGAAGAAGGAATTATCAATTCTTCCGATACGACTCGCCGATCAGAAAAAAGAAAAACATGTGAATTTGCTGTACGTGGAGAAGGAGGACGACAACGTTGGACATTTCGTGTATATCAAAAATCTGTCTCGCCTCGTAAGTTCGCAACTGAGCAAACACAATGGTCAAAAATATATCTGCGATCGGTATGTATATTTATTGCAAATTATATAATTGTAAATAAAATTGTAAATAAAATTGTAAATGAAATTGTAAATGAAATTGTAAATAAAATTGTAATTTTTTTTTCACAGATGCTTGCACTTCTTTAATTTGAGCGAAAAGTTGGAGGCTCGCATTGTGGACTGTGGAGAAATGAATGACTGCGCTATCCGGTTACCAAGCGATAAAGATAAGTGGCTCGGCTTCGACAACTACAACAGAAAGGAGCGGCTTCCGTTTGTAGTGTACGCCGACTTGGAGTGTGTGCTGAGGAAGACATCGGAACACGTGTCATACTATCAACATCACGAGGTATTTAGCGTTGGATACTATGTGCAATGCTCGTACGATGAAACATTATCCGCATACAGATCTTATCGCGGTGCCGATTGTGTCGCGTGGTTCGCCAACAAACTCGAGGAATTAGCGCATCGCATAAAGGGTATTTTGTTTAATAATGTCCCCATGATAAATTTAACATCAGACGAGTGTGAAAAATTTCATAGCGCCACGCAATGTCACATTTGTGAAAAACCGTTTGCGCCGGACGATAATCGAGTACGCGATCATTGTCATTTGACCGGGCGATACAGGGGTCCCGCACACTCAAACTGTAATCTAAATTACAAAGACTCTTATGTCATTCCTGTAGTTTTCCACAATCTATCCGGTTATGATGCACATTTTATCATAAAAGAAATAGCTACCGCATACGAAGGACGTGTAGATGTGCTTCCAATAACAAAAGAAAAATACATTTCATTTACAAAGACTGTCAATAGTACCGACGACGACGACAAAGATCGGAAAGCTTGCATAAAATTACGATTCATCGATTCATACAAATTTCTCAGTGCTAGTCTTGACAAATGTAGGTCTTATACTACTATTTTATACTCGTAGAGGTAGGGACAGGTAGTTGGAGTCCTGGAATGTCCTAACGCCTAGGATTTTGTGCCGTCGTTGCGACCACGGCGTACAGGCGCCAGAGGTAGGCGACGAGTCGCCGGTTCGTTGGCGCGTAACGCCGGTGTCGAGGCGCAGGGCGCCAGAGGCAGGCGAGGAGTCGCCGGATTGTAGGCGCGTAACGCCGGTGTCGAGGCGCAGGGCGCCAGAGGCAGGCGAAGAGTCGCCGGATCGTTGGCGCGTAACGCCGGTGTCGAGGCGCAGAGCGCCAGAGGCAGGCGAGGAGTCGCCGGATTGTAGGCGCGTAACGCCGGTGTCGAGGTGCAGGGCGCCAGAGGCAGGCGAAGAGTCGCCGGATTGTAGGCGCGTAACGCCGGTGTCGAGGCGCAGGGCGCCAGAGGCAGGCGAAGAGTCGCCGGATTGTAGGCGCGTAACGCCGGTGTCGAGGCGCAGGGCGCCAGAGGCAGGCGAGGAGGCGCCGGGTAGTTGGCGCGTAACGCCTGCTTGTTGATTCCTCTTGCTAAGGAGTTGAAGTGACTTCTTTCTGGGGAGCGCCGAGCGCTGTAATAATGCGTGGGCAGATTCTGTTTTTCTCTGCGGGGGTCCCCTTTATATACCCGATTAACTGTTTCTTACTTTCGGGAAAGGAAACTTGGCGTGCGACGCCTAGCGGAGGTTTTTGGTACTGCGCGGCGCGCGTTTATGTAGCCTCCGCGCCGTCTTTCATCTTCGGATTAGTTTCCCGGCGCGCGCCGCCTAGCGGCGGCGACGGAAGCGTCGCCGTGCTTCTTGTGGCGAGTACCGCCACAATACCCCCTGCGTTGTATTTCACTGGAGTAGTTGGAATCGCACTGTTTTGCGCGATGTTCTTCCACTCCGTGTTTTTATTTCCTTAGGTGGCGGTTCCTGTGCTGCTGGCGTTGCGTGTGCTGGAATATTCTGAGTCTCCAGTTTTTCTCTTATGGGTATTGACTCCTTTGTCAATATGTACGCCGGTTTTAATCGGTCTTTTGTTACGTGGACGGTCTTTCCGTTAATCCGTAACTTATAGACTTTTTCTGTTTTGCCGAGGACTTCATACGGACCATCGTAGGTTGGTTGGAGGGCCCGTGTTGGTGCGTCATGTCTGATGAAGACATGTGACGTAGTTTCCAAATCCTTATGTTCGAAGACTGCTGGAGTACCATGCCTTTTGCTCGGTTGTGGTCGTAACTTCTTCATTGTTTGTTTGAGTCGGAAAATGAAGTCGCTCGTGCTGTCCGTTGTGCCTTGTGATTCTTGCAGAAATTCGCCAGGGAGTTTTATTGTTTCTCCGTACACTATTTCTGCCGGTGTTGCGTGGAGATCCTCTTTGAAGGCTGCCCTGATTCCCATCATGACAACGGGTAGTACTTCCGTCCATGCTTCTGTTGCGTGGCACTTAATGGCTGTTTTCATTTGGCGATGAAAACGTTCTACCATCCCGTTAGCTGCTGGGTGGTAGGCCGTTGTGTGTATGTGTGTTGTACCCGTTATTTTGGTTAATTGGCGGAACAAGTCGGCTTCGAATTGCCTTCCTTGATCCGTTGTAATCCGAACAGGTGTGCCAAATCTCGCGATCCAATGGGTGAACAGATTTTGGGCTATCGTTTCTGCAGATATGTCTGTCACCGGTATCGCTTCGGGCCATTTGGTGAATCGATCGATCATTGTAAGGCAGTATCTGTAGCCTCTTGACATAGGTAGAGGGCCTACTAGATCTATATGTATATGCTCGAATCGTCTTGAGGGATTCTTGAAATTGCCGAGCGGTGATCGGTTGTGTTTCTGGATTTTGGCTCGTTGGCAGTTGATGCAAGCTTGTGCCCATTCGCGGCAATCCGTTTTTATTTTCGGCCAAACGTAACGCTCTGCGACCAGTTTCGCTGTCGCTTTTATTCCTGGGTGGGACAAGCTATGTAGCGCTTGAAACACCTGTTTCCTAAACTCCTTTGTGACAAATGGTCTTGCAATTTGTGTTGACGTGTCACAATATAGGGCGGAATGTGTCCCCGGAATTTGCACCTTTTGTAGTTTAAGCGCCGAGTCCGTGTTTAGAAGCTCTTGTAACTCAGCGTCCTCTTTTTGCGCTTTTGCCAGGTCCTCCAAATTAGCCGCTACTTGGATCTTTTCGATTCTTGAGAGTGCGTCAGCGACCGTGTTATCCTTCCCCGAGATGTGGCGTATATCGGTGGTAAACTGCCCGATATATTGTAGGTGTCTAGCTTGCCTCGGTGAACTATGCAATGGATCCTGCTGAAAGGCGTAAGTAATCGGCTTGTGGTCTGTATAAACCGTGAAATTCCTACCCTCGAGCATATGGCGATAATGCTTTATAGCGGCATAAATCGCCAATAGCTCTCTGTCGTAGGGGCTATATTTTTGCTGTGCTGGGTTTAACTTTTTGCTGAAGAACGCTAGTGGCTGCCATTCTTCTCCCATCCGCTGTTGAACCACTGCACCCATTGCTCTGTCGGATGCGTCCGTGGTAAGTGTTATTTCGGCTTCGGGGTTAGGATGTGCCAGCATTGTTGCTCTGGCGAGGCTCTCTTTGCATTTCTGGAAGGCCTCTTCCAGTTCTTCGTTCCAGGTTACGGGAGACTTTTTCTTGACCTTCGGGCCGCTGAGTACGTCGTTCAATAGTACTTGTTCTCTAGCTGCTTCGGGGATGAATCTGCGGTAAAAATTCAGCGTCCCCAGGAACTGTCGCATCTGCTGGATATTTTCTGGTTTAGGAAACCTTTTTATTGCCTCGATCCTTTCTGGCGGAGGTCGCGTTCCTTCGTCAGATACCTCGTAGCCCAGAAAAAGTACCCGTCTGGCTCCGAACACGCATTTGGCGGGACTCAGCAGAATGCCATTCTCCGCCAGTCGCTTGAAGAGCTTTCGTAAATGAACCTTATGCTCTTCTTCATTGTTTGAGGCCACCAAAATATCGTCTATATAGGCGTAACAAAATTCCAAGTCGCTCGTAACTTCATTAATAAAGCGTTGGAATGTTTGTGCCGCGTTGCGTAGCCCAAACGGCATGTAACGAAATTCGAACAGGCCGAAGGGTGTGGTGATGGCCGTCTTTGGTATGTCGTCCGGGTGCACGGGAATCTGATTATATGCCCGGACTAGGTCTAATGTTGAGAAGATTCTTTTGTTGTGGAGGGTTTGTGAAAAATCCTCTATGTGCGGGATCGGATAGCGATCAGGTATCGTTCTTGCGTTAAGGCGCCTATAGTCGCCGCATGGTCTCCACGCACTATCCTTCTTTTGCACCATGTTTAGGGGGGCTGACCAAGGGCTTTTTGATGCTTGTATAATCCCCTCTTGGAGTAGAAGGTTAAATTCTGCTTTTGCTGCTTTTAGTTTATTGGGATCTAATCGACGGGGGCGACATGCTTCCGGTGGTCCATCTGTAATTTTAATGTGATGTGCCGTTGAATGTTTGACGGTTCGTGCGCTGGCAGTAGCCCTCGTGATTTCGGGAAATTCTGCCAGGATGCGATGATACGTGTTTTCAATTGCCAGCACCTTTATTGATTCGATCGACCCCGTTTCCGCTGTACCTTTGATAAGGAATTTCGTCTTGCCGTCCAACAATACCCCTTTTTGCAAATCAGGCAGGAGGTGGTAATAGGCTAGGAAGTCCGCTCCGATAATGGGCGATGTGACGTTTGCAATTACGAAACGCCAAGGGAATGAACGCCGTAAACCGAGGTTTGGTTGTAGCGTGGTCCATCCGTATGTAGTGATTATAGAACCATTTGCTGCGAATAATTCATAATTCGTTGGCAATAATCGTCCTGTTGTCATCGAACGGGGATATACGCTTATGTCGGAGCCTGTGTCCACAAGAAACTGTGTTTTTGTTGTCCGACACGTTACGTAGAGGCGGCGAAGGGCTGGGGCGGAACCACTGGCCGCCATCAGTGGTTGCCCTTCTCTTTTTCCGGTTTTTTTATATGTACATGGTTGCGTACATTTCTTAGCCTTATCACCGAATCGATTGTGGTAGAAGCAGTAGTCTCTATTGTATTCCTTGCTTGCAGCTTGACTTCGGCTTCGGCTTCGGCTTCGATCTCTCCTGTCCAGATTTTTTTCTTTAGATCTTCCCCTTGAGAGATGAGTGGCCAGGGTTGCGACTTGTTTCGTTAGCGCTTGAATTTGCGCTTCTAATGTCCCCTTTTGTTTTGGGGGGTTTGCCACTGCTACTACGGCCCTCGATGACATCTCATGTATGCGATCGGCTTGTTCGGCCACGTCGTCGAGACGATCCTCTGTGCGGGTGGCGAGAATCATCTGCATCTGATTTGGAAGCCTTCCTAGCCATAGTGTTCTTAGCAGAGAGTCGGGCACGTTCTCTCCTGCGAGTGTTCGCAGATGCCGCAAAAATTGAGAAGGTTTGCGGTCTCCAATCTTCTCGAGCTCCAGTAATTGTCGCGTCCGCTGCTCCTGAGAGACTGACATTCGCTGAATGAGAGCTTTTTTTATCGTCCCGTATTTATCAGCTTCGGGAGCTTGCGTGATTATGTCCTTCACCTCTTTTATTTGTCGAGAATCTAGCTGAGAAAGGACATAGGAGTATTTCGTGGAATCCTGCGTTATGCCGCTGAGCGTAAATTGTCCCTCTAGCTGAGCGAACCATAATTCCGGTTCGTCGTTCCAAAAAGGAGGGATTTTGATCGCAACCTTATGGACGATTTCTCTACCTTCGTCCTCCATTTCTCTATCGTCGGGGTCACCAATTTGTAGGTCTTATACTACTATTTTATACTCGTAGAGGTAGGGACAGGTAGTTGGAGTCCTGGAATGTCCTAACGCCTAGGATTTTGTGCCGTCGTTGCGACCACGGCGTACAGGCGCCAGAGGTAGGCGACGAGTCGCCGGTTCGTTGGCGCGTAACGCCGGTGTCGAGGCGCAGAGCGCCAGAGGCAGGCGAGGAGTCGCCGGATTGTAGGCGCGTAACGCCGGTGTCGAGGCGCAGGGCGCCAGAGGCAGGCGAGGAGGCGCCGGGTAGTTGGCGCGTAACGCCTGCTTGTTGATTCCTCTTGCTAAGGAGTTGAAGTGACTTCTTTCTGGGGAGCGCCGAGCGCTGTAATAATGCGTGGGCAGATTCTGTTTTTCTCTGCGGGGGTCCCCTTTATATACCCGATTAACTGTTTCTTACTTTCGGGAAAGGAAACTTGGCGTGCGACGCCTAGCGGAGGTTTTTGGTACTGCGCGGCGCGCGTTTATGTAGCCTCCGCGCCGTCTTTCATCTTCGGATTAGTTTCCCGGCGCGCGCCGCCTAGCGGCGGCGACGGAAGCGTCGCCGTGCTTCTTGTGGCGAGTACCGCCACAACAAATTAGCATCTTTTCTCGATAAGAATAAGTTAAAAATTTTACGTTTTAATTTTTCCGCATTATCCGCTCACAATTTCGAATTATTGACGCGAAAAGGTGTCTTTCCGTACGAGTACATTGACTGCGTGGACAAGCTGCAGGACACGCGTTTACCGCCGCGCGAATCGTTTTACAGTTCTTTAACCGGTGACACTGTATCCGAGAGCGATTACGCGCACGCTGAGAACGTCTGGAATCGATTCTCCCTTCGATCTCTTGGCGAATATAGCGATTTGTACTTAAAAACTGATGTCTTGTTATTAGCAGATATTTTTGAAAATTTCCGCGACACTTGCATCGCGAGTTACGGACTCGATCCTGCGTATTATTATACTCTTCCCGGGTATACATGGGACGCGATGCTAAAACATACAAATATTACGTTTGAATTGCTTACCGATATCGACATGGTTATGTTTATTGAACGGGGTATACGCGGTGGTCTAAGTCAATGCTCCAACAGATACGCGCATGCTAATAACAAGTACATGCAGTCATATGATTCATCGAAACCATCGTCGTACCTTATGTACTTCGATGTAAATAATTTGTATGGATGGGCAATGTGTCAACCATTGCCTTATGCCGATTTTCGATGGGTCCAAGACCCATTTCAAACTTTGACGTTAACGCGATCGCTCCGGATTCGCTCACAGGTTATATTCTCGAGATTGATCTAGAGTACCCACAAAATAAACACAACACACACATTGACCTACCGTTCTGTCCGACGCGCGACAAGCCGCCCGGCAAGCGGGAAGATAAGCTCCTCGCGACGCTATATGACAAGAAGCGTTACGTTATACATTATCGCAACCTGCAGCAGTGTACACGTCACGGTCTTCGTATCGTAAGATACATCGTAAGATACATCGCGTATTACAATTTACTCAATCCGCATGGCTCCGCGATTACATCGAACTCAATACAAAATTTAGAACACAAGCGAAAAATGATTTTGAAAAAAATTTGTACAAATTGATGAACAACGCGGTATTCGGCAAAACTATGGAAAACGTTCGAAATCATGTAGATGTAAAATTATTGACAAAGTGGGACGGACAATACGGTGCGGAAGCGATGATCGCGAAACCAAATTTCCATAGCAGGAGCGTCTTTTCGGAAAATTTAATCGCCGTTGAATTACGTAAACTAGAAGTAAAATTTAACAAACCAATCTATGTTGGTATGTATATACTCGATATATCAAAAGTGTGTCTGTACGAATTTCACTATGAGTACATGTCACCGCTCTATCGTGAAAGATGTCGGATAATGTACACCGACACCGACAGTTTAATATATCACATCGAGTGCGACGATGTGTATGAGAACATGAAACGCGATATCGCTAGATTCGATACGAGCGATTATTCAATTGACAACGCGTACGGTATAGCGCATGCAAACAAAAAGGTGCCAGGCTTGATGAAAGACGAGAATAACGGTGCGATAATGTCCGAATTCGTCGGGCTTAGAGCAAAAATGTACGCGGTGAGGGTGGACGGCAAAAAAGACACTAAAAAAGCAAAAGGTGTCAAAAGTAATGTCGTAGCGCGTAGTATAACATTCGACGATTATACGCGATGCCTGAATGAAGAGATTGAAATGACACGTCAGCAGTCATGTATTAGATCGAAATTGCACGAAGTGTATACCATCCGCGAGACAAAAATTGCTCTAAGTCCGTACGACGATAAGCGGTATATTATACCTGATTCGACCGACACATTACCATGGGGACATTACCAGATACCCTTATAAAATATAATGTAGTATAATGAGTGTGTGTGTGTGTGTGTGTGTGTGTGTGTGTGTGTATGATATATTGTTATGTAACATATGTGTAATATATTGTAACGATTAAAGGAAAGGATGTATTAATAAAGATTTTGTATTTCATATATTTCATGTATATTTTATATATTTTATACGTTGTACACATTATATTTTTCTTAAAATAAATAGTCTATATGAATTAAATCACATTGTCCTTATGTATCCAAGAATTGTGTGAATTGTCAAATCCCAGCCATTTCACGTAAACCTCGTCACCCCTCCTGCGCAGTACTTTCTCCACAAGATACACGTCCGGATAATTCGCGCGATGCAACTCATACTCGTAAAACGCTCCAGCGACAGATGTTTTGCGATAGTCCTCGAGTAGATAGCTTACGGGATTAGTACGCTGCACTTTAACAATCTTAAAAACCTCCGTCGTCGAATTTGGCGTGTAACCTTTTTCGAAAAGTTTCTTGTACTTGCTAACGCGTACCGAGTCACCTACTTTGAATTTCGCCGGAGCGGCAATCTTTATGTTACTATATACCGTTTTTAAAAGTTTATCAGCGATCGCGGGGGTGACGTCGGTGGGTCGCATGCCGATTGGTTCGGTGCTTACGCGCGTTATAATCCGATACGAGTCGCGGCAACGCGTCGATCCACTTGTAAGTTCCATTCAGCGTAAACATCTTCCACATGTCGTTCTTCAGCGTACGATTGAATCGCTCGACGACCGATGCCTTCATTACCGAATATGTAGAATAATGATTAATGTTATGTTTCCGTATAAGCCGTTGCACGTCAGCGTTGTAAAATTCCTTCCCCATATCAGTTTGCATGTTTTTCGGGCATCTCTTGCTATCTCGAATTATTTCGGCGATAGCGTCAGCCGTCTCGCTTCCACCTTTACTCTTGAGTGGTACGGCCCACGCGTACTTGCTCAACACATCGATGATGGTGAGTATGTAGTGATAACCTTTGTTGAAACGAGAGTACGGACGCATCTCGACGATGTCGGCTTGCCACAGATCATCATATCCTCGCACTATGACATGTCTTCGGGGAAAATTTTTTCTCGCCGGCGCGTGCAGTTCGTTCACCAACTGCCGTCTCTCCAAACTATGTTGTTTCATCGCTTCGTCGGTTTTTCCCAATCGTCGTTTACTGTTGCTTGTTTTATCACTCATTTCTGTTACTGACCCGTTCCTGAGCCGTTCGTAGTCGTTCTTGAGCCGTTCGTAGCCGTTCTTGAGCCGTTCGTAGCCGTTCTTGACCCGTTCTTGAGCCGTTCGTAGCCGTTCTTGACCCGTTCTTGAGCCGTTCGTAGTCGTTCTTGACCCGTTCTTGAGCCGTTCGTAGTCGTTCTTGACCCGTTTTTGAGCCGTTCGTAGTCGTTCTTGACCCGTTCTTGAGTCGTTCGTAGCCGTTCTTGACCCGTTCTTGAGCCGTTCGTAGCCGTTTTTGACCTGTTCTTGAGCCGTTCGTAGTCGTTCTTGACCCGTTCGTAGCCGTTCCTGACCCGTTCGCAGCCGTTCCTGAGTTGATAGTAGCCTTGTATGTAGCCTTTAATGACTTGTTCGTAGCCTCGAATTAGATTATAAATTAAACGGGGTCTCGGCAAAACTAATCAGTCGATCGACGTCATTCGCATCGAAAAATGCCTATCAACAAATTTGGATTATTCGAACGGAGAAATGATGCAACTGGCACAAGCGATCATTGGGATAGATTGGTGAGAAGTTATGTGCGCGGAAACGCTCTGTGTCGTGTCGCTACAGACTATGATGCAAGATCGCGCAAGATTCGTCGTGTAGCGCAACCTGAAGCTGACACTGATGCTGTCAACAAACTGTATGTGGAATTCTGCGTTAAAAGATTGATGAATCAACAGAAAGAATCAGATGAGAAGCTGACTTCGTTCGAGAAGGACGTGCGAGCAGTACAGACTGCGATAAACGAACTTCAACGTACAGCTAATGCTAACTCAATGAGTGGTAGTGGTAGTGAACGGCCTAGCAACAGCTGCGAACGAGGGTACGAACAACTCAAGCAGGGCTGCGAACGAGGCTACGAACAAGTCATTAAAGGCTACATACAAGGCTACTATCAACTCAGGAACGGCTGCGAACGGGTCAGGAACGGTTGCGAACGGGTCAGGAACGGCTACGAACGGGTTAGAAACGACTGTGAACAAGGCTGCGAACGAATCAAGAACGATTTTCGAATGGGTCAAGAACGGAAGTAAACAACGCAAGAACGGCTATGAACGGCTCAAGAACGGGTCAAGAACGGCTACGAACGGCTCAAGAACGGCTACGAACGGCTCAAGAACGACTACGAACGGCTCAGGAACGGGTCAGTAACAGAAATGAGTGATAAGTACTCTGCGTTGATACCACTGCTT